>NC_040043.1:37099024-37134059 GCF_003713205.1 Coffea eugenioides
CCTGCGAGTTTTGAACCTAGCACTGTCAAATACCGATCTTCCCGCTCCACGGGAGGTGCCCTCACCAGGTCGACGGTTAATTGGTGGAGGAGAAGGTGAATTCTCCTCTTCAGTCACCTCCATCTCTTCATTAACCTCCCTCTCCTCACTACTAGAGGATGAAAGTACCGCTCTTCTTCCTCTTGGCATAGTACCTAAAAAATATTTCAATTATTCACATGTACTACAACTCATTTTTTTTGGCGCAACAAAAAGTTCCAAAAAAAAAGCATTAATCCAAATAACCATCAAATTACAATTGCTCAATTTAATCAATTCAAGACTCGTTACAACACATATTTTCTGCCTAAAGTTCGACCCAAAACTCACCAACATTACACAGATATTTACAATATATAATTCAATGATGAAAATAGGACTAATTATGATCAGAACTATTTAAATTAACAAAAAATCACTGCTTTACCTCATACTCATAGTTTAGGCAAAAATTAAACTAACTAACTCACCAAATCAACCAAATTACTCACTATACACAATGCACATGCTTAAACATCATCAACTAACCCTTTTTAACCATAATTTAACATCACCAATGGCTCAAAAACATCCTAGTTCCTTTTTCCAATTTCATCTAAATATAGCAATTGTGAATTTTAAAGTACTTGAAAACCAATAAATTGCTACATTTAAACATTTAAACATGCTTAAACAATCATAATAATCATGAATAAAATAAAAAATAGCCATGAACCTCATCAAATTTTCGAAATTAAAAGATGTCAGATAGCTCAGGATAAAAAATATGAACTTCTAAAATCAAAAGATTTGATGAAGAAACTTACCTCAATCACGTAGAAGGATGTTTGGTGATGCTAAAAATGCAAAAAGCCCTATGAAACAACCTCCAATTGACCTCCAATTGAAGAAATTGGAGTTTAAGAACCCTAACCTTCAATGCTTCAAAAACCTGATTTTAAGTGTTTTTCTTGAATTTTAATCGGTTAAAAAGGTTGTATGAAGCTCAAAAGGTGTTGGGGTGATGATTTCTAGCAAGATTATGGAGTAAAAATGAAGATTTGTGAGGTGGGTAGAAGAGAAGAAGAAAAACGCGCCTGAAAAATGAAAAAGAGAGGAAAAAATGAAGCTGAAATCGCGTTTCTGAAGGCTATATTCAGACACACAAAACGCGACTCAAAACGCGCCTTCAACTCGCGTTTCTGAAATCGCGTTTTCTTCCCAAATCTTGCAGCACTTAAAACGCGACTGTGTTTGAAAACGCGACTTAGAGTCGCGTTTCATAAGTCGCGTTTTTGAGTCTTGATCCAGGCTTGAAAACGCGATTTCCATTAACACGCGACTTTGGGTCGCGTTTTGAAAGCGCGTTTTCTTTTCTGCAGTTGCAGAATTGAAAACGCGATTCTGAGAAACGCGACTTGTAGTCGCGTTTTCTTTGAAAACGCGTTTTCTGCTTCATTTTTTAGCAGAATTTCAACTTTTGAAAAATTACAAAAGGTACCCCAATGACTCAAAATGCACCATAGATCATTTGTTTGCCAATTTTAATGACTGGAACAAATGTAAAACATTAAAAACATGCATTTTATTTATAATGAATCAAAAACACCTTTAATGCAAATCGAGGGGTTGAGTTGCTTGATCAAAGTTTGCCCTTTTCACCTCAAATGGTCATTCTTGCTTCCATTTGCCAACCCTATCACACAAAAACAACAAATTAACTAAAACACTTATTCAAATCACAAAATCACACCAATTTAACACATATAACATAAACATTGGGTTGCCTCCCAATTAGCGCTTTTATTTATAGTCGTTGGCTCGACTCACACATTCAGTTTCTTAATTTGAAGAAGAGTCGCCCAAAAGATATATGAGTCCTTTGGGTACGATTTCACCTGCCAAGTAGGGTTTCACTCGTTGTCCATTGACCTTAAACCTTTCATTTCTTGAATTTGCCAATTCAACCGCTCCATAGGGAAATACTTGAGTGACTTCAAAAGGTCCAGACCACCTTGACTTTAATTTTCCTGGAAATAACCTCAGGCGTGAATTGAATAAAAGCACTTTTTGCCCTACCTGAAATTGTTTAGGAATAATGTGCTTGTCATGCCAATATTTGATCTTTTCTTTGTAAATTTTGGCATTTTCATATGCATGTAACCGGTGTTCCTCCAATTCACTCAGCTCAAGTAATCTCCTTCCACCTGCAAGATTAAAATCTATATTAATTGCTTTAATAGCCCAATAAGCTTTATGTTCAATCTCTACAGGTAAGTGACAAGCTTTTCCATAGACTAAACGATACGGCGACATCCCTAAAGGAGTCTTAAATGCCGTTCGGTAAGCCCATAGTGTGTCATCTAGCTTTGTAGCCCAATCCTTGCGTGATTTATTCACGGTTTTCTCCAAAATGAGTTTTATCTCACGATTAGCTAGCTCTGCTTGTCCATTGGCCTGAGGATGGTACGGGAGTGATGTCTTGTGCCTACAGCCATATTTAAACAATAAGGAATCCAGTTGTTTGTTACAAAAATGTTTTCCTTCATCACTTATTATGGCCTTAGGTATACCAAATCTACAAAAAATATTCTTTTTAAGGAATCGGAGTACAACCTTAGAGTCATTAGTAGGTGAAGCGATTGCTTCTACCCATTTAGAAACATAATCCACTGCTACTAAGATGTACCTATTATTAAAAGAGCTTGGAAATGGTCCCATAAAGTCTACACCCCATATATCAAATAATTCAACTTCTAAGAAGGTAGTTAGGGGCATTTCATTCTTTCGAGATATATTTCCAGTTCTTTGGCATGCATCACAACTTTTAACATATTCCCGAACATCTCGATACATAGTTGGCCAATAAAACCCTGATTGCCATACCTTTGCCACAGTTTTTGAGGTGCTAAAATGTCCACCTGTTTCAAGGTTATGACAATGATATAAAATATTATGTACCTCGTTTTCAGGAATACATCTACGTACCATACCATCTGCACAATGTTTATACAGCAATGGTTCCTCCCAAAAGTAACTTTTGACATCATGTAAGAATTTCTTCTTTTGATGGTAATTAAATCCCCTTGGAATCTCTCCACTTACCAAAAAATTAGCAATATCAGCATACCATGGAGAATTGATAATTGCTAGGACAAACTCATCCGGGAAATTCTCTTGAATAGGAACTTGATCCTTGACTGGAATATATTCTAGACGTGATAGATGATCCGCTACTAGATTCTCTGTTCCCTTTTTGTCTTTTATCTCCACATCAAATTCCTGCAATAAAAGAATCCACCGAATTAGTCTTGGTTTTGCATCTTTTTTATGTAACAAATATTTAAGAGCCGCATGGTCCGTATATATAATAACTTTCGATCCTACTAGATAAGATCTAAATTTATCCAAAGCAAATATCACTGCCAGTAGCTCTTTTTCTGTAGTTGCATAATTGAGTTGTGCTTCATTTAGCAACTTGCTAGCATAGTAAATGACGTGCAACCGTCCTTCTTTCTTTTGTCCCAATACTGCTCCAACCGCATAATCACTTGCATCACACATCAATTCAAATGGTAGTGACCAATCAGGCGAAGTTATAATTGGGGCAGAAATCAATTCCTTCTTCAACCTTTCAAATGCAACCAAACAATTGTCATCAAATTGAAAAGGAGAATCTTTACATAATAAATCACATAATGGCTTTACTATTTTAGAAAAATCTTTAATAAAACGTCTATAAAAGCCAGCATGTCCTAAAAAACTCCTTATCCCTTTGACATTGCTTGGGGGTGGCAATTTTGCGATGACTTCTATTTTGGCTTGATCCACCTCAATTCCCTTGGACGAAATCTTGTGTCCTAAGACAATTCCTTCTTTTACCATAAAATGACATTTCTCCCAATTCAATACAAGATTTGTTTCCTCGCATCTCTGCAAAATCAATTCCAAATTATGAAGACACTGATCAAAAGATGAACCATACACAGAAAAATCATCCATAAATATCTCCATAATTTTCTCAATATAATCAGAAAAAATCGCCATCATGCATCGTTGAAAAGTTGCGGGAGCATTGCATAACCCAAATGGCATTCTTCTAAAGGCAAAAGTGCCATAAGGACATGTAAATGTGGTCTTCTCTTGATCCTCTGGAGCTATAGCTATTTGATTATATCCTGAAAAACCATCAAGAAAACAGTAAAATTCATATCCAGCTATTCGCTCCAATAATTGATCAAGAAATGGTAAGGGAAAATGATCTTTTCTTGTTACCGTATTTAACTTACGATAATCAATACACACTCTCCACCCTACCACAAGTCTAGATGGAATTAATTCATCATTTTTACCCACGATTGTAGTCATTCCACCTTTCTTTGGTACCACATGAATTGGACTAATCCAAACACTATCGGAGATAGGAAAAACTATACCTGCGTCAAGCCATTTAAGAATTTCATTTCTTACCACCTCTTTCATGTTTGGATTGAGTCTTCTTTGTGTTTCCACCACTGGTTTGCAATTGTCCTCCAATAAAATTCGATGCATGCATATAGAAGGACTTATACCTTTAATGTCTGAAATTGTCCATCCAATTGCCTTCTTATGCCTTCTTAGAACTCTTAACAACTTTGCACATTGTTCATCATCAAGGTCAGCACTAACAATTACAGGTAAAGTTTTATTTTCTCCAAGAAATTCATACCTTAGATGAGTCGGAAGTGGCTTGAGCTCTAACTTTGGAGGTTCAATTTCTGAAGATTGTGAAAACCCTTTTCCTTTGCCAAGACTTTCATACAAATTACCCCTTTTATAAGGTGCTTGAAAATCCAAGTACTTGGCCAATTCTTCAATTTCTTCACAAACATCTTCTTGCTTACCTAAACTCCTTAAACAATACTCAAGAGGATCTAAGTCAAAGTTGGCTTGACTCATCTCTTGGGTTAGTTTATCAATTGTGCCAATAGAATAAGCATGATCGGTAAAAGACGGGTATTTTTCCATTTCATTCAAATTAAATTCTACCTCTTCTTCACCTACTTGAAACTTAAGCTTGCCATTTTTGACATCAATAATAGTACCTGCAGTAGCTAGAAATGGTCTACCTAGAATAATTGGCATAGATATATCTTCTTCCATATCTAATACCACAAAATCTACTGGAATGATAAATTTTTGAACTTTTATCAATACATTCTCCAACACTCCCAATGGATATCTAATAGACCGATCCGCTAGTTGCAAAGTAATATTAGTGCGTTTAAGCTCATGCAAACCCAATTGTCTAGCCACCGTTAAAGGTATTAATGATACACTAGCACCAAGATCACACAATGCCTTAGAAAAATCAACGTTACCTATGGTGCAAGGTATAGAAAAACTCCCCGGATCCTTCAACTTCGGTGGTAGCTTATTTTGAATAATTGCACTACATTCCTCCGTTAATGCTATTGTTTCGCAGTCTTCCAACTTTCTTTTTCTAGTCATGATTTCCTTGAGAAATTTAGCATAAGATGGAATCTGCAAAATAGCATCGGCAAAAGGAATGTTAATGTGCAATTGTTTGAAAAGTTTAACAAATTTTTCAAAATCTTTATCAAACTTATTTTGCTTTAATCTTTGTGGAAATGGAACCGCAGGGGGTATTGGAATGGTAGTGGAAGATGATGGTTGCTTTTCTCTTGGATTCTCCCGACTATTTTCCTCCACAATCGCCTCTTGGTTCCTCTGCTTTTCTTCTTGTTTTTCATTCACATCTTTCTCAACTTCCTTCACTGGAGGATCTTCTAATTGTCTACCACTACGAAGAGTAATGGCTTTCACATGCTCCTTAGGATTGACCTCTGTTTTGCTAGGTAATTCTCCTTGATTTCGATTATTCAAAGAACTAGCAATTTGACCAATTTGGACCTCTACATTCCTGTACATTGTAGTGAGTTGGTCCAACCTTCCTTCTACTCGCTCAAATCTGTCCGAGGTAACTTTTGCAAGCTTTTCCACTGCCATCTCCCAACCAGGTTTAGTTTCAGCTTGTTGTTGCCTTGATTGAAATCCCGGTGGATTGATTGGCCTTGGTTGATTTCCTTGATCCTTCCATCCGAAGTTTGGATGATTTCTCCACCCCGGATTGTAAGTATTCGAGTAGGGGTTATTTTGAGCATTACGATTGTAATTATTGACGAATTGTACCTGTTCAGAATCAACACACTCATTACTATCATGTTCACCTCCACATATAGAACAACACGCTACATGTGCATTAGATGAACTTGGACCAACTCCACCTTGTCTATTTAGCAACTTCATCACATTATTCATTTGAGCACTCAGCATATTGAGAGTGTCAATTTCTATCATACCTGCGTGACGTCTTGTATTACCTCTCTCATTGGCCCATTGGTAGTTATTTGCTGCCATTTCTTCTATCAAATTATGAGCCTCTTGGGGTGATTTACCCATTAAAGCTCCACCTGCAGCTGCATCGATCATAGTTTTAGTAGAAAAAACTAAACCATTATAGAAGGTTTGTATGATTAACCATTCCGGCAGTCCATGATGTGGACATTTCCGAAGCAAATCTCTAAACCTTTCCCATGCTTCATATAATGATTCTCCTTCCATTTGACTAAAACCAGTGATATCCATTCTAAACTTAGCAGTCTTACCTGGTGGAAAATACTTATTTAAGAATGCTCTTGATAGTTCATCCCATCCAGTGAAAGTATTAGGAGCATGAGAGTGTAGCCAAAGTTTGGCCTTATCTCTCAATGAAAATGGGAACAACCTTAGTCTTATAGCATCATCACTAACTCCATTCATTTTAATTGTATCACAAATTTCCAAGAATGTAGCTAAGTGTGTATTAGGATCTTCTACTGCATTACCTCCAAATTGAGATTGTTGAACCATTTGGATAAGTGATGGTTTAATCTCAAAATTGTTAGCATTTACCGTAGGCCTTACTATACTTGTTTGAGATCCTTGTGTTCCCGGTAGAGTATAATCTCGTAGAACTCGCCTATTTTGGTCATTTTCCGCCATTTCTTCTTCAAATGGTAGTTCTATCAAAATGTCCTCTATCGGATGCCAAATCTCTTGTTCCTCTTGCTGTTGTGTGTGCCTCCTTTGTCTACGTAGTGTCCTCTCAATTTCTGGATCGAAAGGTGTAACTTCCCGAGACGCCCGGTGCATACACTACAAACAGAAATAAGAGATATTATGCAATTTCAATTGTCAAAAACTGATTACAATATAAGATTAAATATAATCAGCTCAACTAATAAAAATAAATCTGTCTAAATTAATAGAGTTGATTAGGCTCTAATATTGCCGCTCCCCGGCAACGGCGCCAAAAACTTGACGGGAATTTTTTTATCAATGCAAGTTTAATTCCGATTTTACACCCGTTGGACTGCAAGTATACAGGTCGCAATTGTAGTACAAGATGTGTATCGGGTCGATCCCACGAGGAGCAATTAAAACAATTATTAGATACTAATTTACTCTATTATTTAGACTTACAATTAATTTGAGCAGAAACTTCAGATTTTAATTCAACTACAAAAATTCTTAAATAGATAAATGCAATTTCACAATAGGAGTAGAATTCACTAAATATTAAGATCTAGGGATGTAGATTCCACTTATGACTCAAAAGATCTAAAATGAATTAATTCAACACTTGTTACTGCTCTTGTTTAACCAAGGATTCATTTCCAGAAATACCAAATTCACATTCTCATGATAATAATGGGTTAAAACAGATTAGTTTTTCCTAATCTCTTGGTAAATACTAAATCTGTTCTTATTTACACATGAAATGCAGATTTCATCCACTTGAATGTATTTCTATTCTCATGAATATACAACACAAGTTCTACTTGTGTCATTCCATTATTTTTACCATTTCTCAATGAGTAAAAACAACTATAAACCTACTATTGGTGATCAAGCAACAACAAGTAATCCAACATACACAAGTAGATAAGTTAATACAAGACATAACAAGCATAAATCACAATCACTTCATATCATTTGGCCATAAGCTTCATCTACTCCCTAGATAAAGGAAATTAGCTACTCATGAATGATGAAACACTCATAACTTCATTAATGTAAATCATCATGAATTACAAATACAAACAGAGTAAAGAAAGTCTTAGCCAAGATATGGTGAAGCCTTCCAAAAATCTCCTTTGTCTTGAACTTAGATGATTACAAGATGAAATCCCAATTGCCCCTTGCAAGTCCTAGGTAGAGAGAATATGTTTTTCTGTAAGAAGCTAAGCTACGAATCGATGTCCAGACCTCCCTCAATGTCTCTGCATAAAAACTACACTCAAAGGCTTATTTTTCCAAGTCAAATTCCAACTTTTGATTCCCCAAATCTAACTTTGTTATAATTGTCAATAACCAATGTTTTTGACTTGAAAATAAGCCACCTTTCTTGCCCTTTTGACTTCTGAAGCATGTGCACCGAATTCCCTTTTATCTTATAGCTGGAAAGTGGTATGAACACAAGAGAATTGGCTGAGTCAAATTGCAGAATTTCGGCTATAAAACGCGCCTACACAAAACGCGGCATAAACTCGCGTTTTGTCTACTCGCGTTTTCACTCTGGCCTTATTTCACCTGCGATTTTCTCCATGATAAAGGCCAAACTAGCTTTTGTCCAAAACACAAAAGTTGTAGCCCTTTGAGTTAGCTTTCCAATGCTTCAAGAATCATCCAAATCGGAGCTTTGTAGCCTGAGATATGATCGAAATACTGTCACCTGTTCAAACCTCTGTTTTAACTTCCGACCACAGAATGTAGCTTCTGTATTCCAACGTTTTGCCCATGACGATGGTAGAAATGGATTTCGATGTCTTCATACGAATTGTAGGTCTCTTTCTTAGCTTTAAAATGGTATAAAGATCACCTCAATCCGATAAGTGTAGCTCCAGATATGGTCAAAATACTGAAGAGTGTCAAAACTGACTTGTATTGCATTTCCTTACTTGAACGTTTTTCACTTCATTCTTCTTGTTGCCACTTGAATTCATCACCAAATCTCTATTTTTTACCTCATTTGACATCCTTTGGTGATTGAATCATCATTCCTGCATAAAAATGAAGTTTTTACCATTAAAATCAATAGAAATGCAATATTATCCACTTTTACCAAAAATATATAATTTTACCAAAAACCTCTTTATTTTATTTATAAAACTAAATAATCAACTCAAAATTAACTAATAAAATGCACTTAAAAATACGTAAAATAAACTCTTATCAGTGCGGTCTTCATCACAAAGGCCGCCATTCTCCATAGCAGATTCCACATGTATAGACTAGATGATCTTCTTTGCAAGCAGCTTGTGGAAACAACTGGAAAAGCACCAAAATAAAAGTTCGAAGAGAGTAAAAAAAAAATGGAAAAGTACCAAATTCTAAACTCTTCGCATTATTGCATTCTCCACAAGTGGCAGAAGGACCAAGGAACTATTGTCAACCCCACCAAATGCCAAAACTGTTAAATTAACTATGTACATGTGAATGTACTACGCAGCAGAAATCTAAATACACTTACCTCTAACCATTGTTGTCAAACATATGTTGATCTCTTCTTGTATCTTTGATTTTTTCTTGTCTATTCTAACAAAACAAAATATGTAGAAGAAGAAAAAGTAGAAGGAGAATTTAGAGTAAGGATCTTCTAGCCTATACCTAACCCAAAAGTGTATAATTGATGGAATACCACAGACTATTTATAGGTTAGACTAGGGACCCTTACTGGCAAATACAAAAATCTCTAGGGTTTTCTTTCATTAAGGAAATCTTGCCAAAATTCATAACTGAAATAATATTTTCTGACTAATTGATTGATTTGATTGATTAACTAATTGAATAAAACATCAATTAATAGTAGATATCAATCAATCATTGACAAATGGAAGATACTAATTAATTATTGACAAAATGTCAATCAATTGATCAGGATGTGAATGGGAAGTGTGTTTCCCCATGTGGCTCTATGAGAGAGCACAAAATGAATACAAAGGAAGTAACTCTAATGTATCTAACTCTTGTAGTATCAAGTTATGAAATGAAATGCAATTATGATGTTTGACAAAAAAAAAAAGTTTTGATCAGGATGTGAATCACCAATCAGTATATAATGGGAGATGCTAATTAATTATTGACAAAATATCAATCAATTAATTATGATATCAATCACTTTAGAATCAATCATGTGGGTCATAATTGCCTCAAAAGAAGCAAGTTTTACATTCTCCCACTTGACCCACATGAAATAGTCAATGTGAGAACCCGAAAAATTTTCACATTTTCTAGGTATAATTTTATTTTTGCCTACATTTTTATACTGACCTTTAAAATATTAAAGTTTCTATGCATTTTTATAAGTAAGTACAGTTTTAAATCATTTTCCTAGTATAAGTTAGTGTGCGTTAAATTTGAAGTGCGTTATAGACGTAGGACCCGCTAGTGCGGTAAGTGCGATATGATTTTGGTGACTAAGCGATTTTTGTGTAAAGGAATATTATTTTACAAGGTGCTAGGAGATAATTAGAGGTTAGCTAGATAGATAGGCCATTGGGAGTGAGAAGATAAGTTTAAAACATCTAAGGTGCCACGTGTCGCAAATCGGTTGGAGGTTGGATTTGACCAAGACCTTTTCACCTTTACTAAAACCAATTTTGAACCAATGTTTCTCCCATTTTTCTTGGCCTTGGCCGGCTGTTTGAGGAGCAAAATAAGAGAGAAAAAAAGTTCATTTCCTACTTCACTTGCTAGCTTCAATCTTGAGTTTTAACCAACCAAATCACAAACTACTCCACACAAGTGCTCACTAGGGAAATTTAAAGGTTTTGGTGGAGTTATTTTGGAGGAGGAAAGACTAAGCTACCATATTTCTTGAGGGTTCAAGGTACTTTGCTTAGAAATTCCCTTTTTGTTTCAATAATAGTAGATTAGTGGATTATAGTTGTTAAATATGTTATTTTGTGGAAGATTTCATGGTTTGAGCTAGAGTCATGTTAAATTTCAGTTTTAGGGTTTCAAATCTGCCATGTCATTGCACTGTATGTTCGTCCTTGAGAGAGACCGAATCAGCTTTTGCTTAAAACATGAAAGTTGTTTGTATTTGGGTTAGCTAGCTACTGGTAAAATTTCAACTCAATCGGAGTACTGTATCATGTGAAATTACTGAAATACCCCTGACTGCCCACAAGCCTTGTTTCACGGACAGTTTTCTGTCCTCTCTGAGATTTCAATTTTTGACCATGAAAATGCATGATTTGGCTTTCGAGGTCTTCATAAGGAATGTAGGTATATGTCTTGGCTGCGAAATACCATAAGATTCGTTTCAATCCGATAAGTGTAGCTTCAGTTGTGGTTGTTATGCCGAAAGGTGTGTTTTATCGCCTATGATTTGTATGTGAAATTGTGGTTGGTTTGAGATGAGATTTGGTGTTTGATTGTAGGGTGGAAAGTGAAGAAATTAAGGGAAAATGCTGTCCATTTATATTCTTGAAGTTTGAGTGAGTGAAAGTGAGATTTGAAATGTGATTTTGTGATGCATTGGACTTACTTTGCTTAGATATACTTAGGTCCACTCTAGTGGTGTTAGATGAGCTAAATTTCATTTAAACTTATACATTTTCGCATGGTGAATGTGACGACCATTGTAAACATGATACTTAGTTGCAAATGTCAAGTTTTGAACTTCAAATGTTTACTCATTTCCTTTCCAAGGCAAAGAAGAGTTGCACAGGGTTTCTCGACCGCAAAACCTAATTTTATCAAGCGAGGCTTTGGGTGTGAATTTAGGGTTTGTTTATCTTCCTTTTCATATGATTTTACCCAAAACACTTGTTATACGTTATTTCTTTGCATATGTGTTAGTTTCGAGCCAAACAAAAAGCTTTGCAAAAATTTGAAAAAAATGTTTCTTCAAATCCGGCCGTGCATCCGGCCAACTCTTGGCTGGATTGCTAGCTGGATTGACAGGGGAAGAAGAAAAAAAAATTGGAATGCTCACTGCCTTGAATCCGGCCGGATATCCGGCCAAGTTCTGGCCGGATTTTGACGTGGCACTGTTTCATTTGTTTTCCGATGAAATTTTCTAAAAACCTTTTGAGTATAGTTTTGTGTTCGATTTGAAAAACTCTTAGTTACTCGTGACCTTTGATCTAAATGTACTCTTTTCACTTTAAAACTCATATTTATATATTTTCCTAGTAATTATTCAGATTTTCTTCGATTCACCTAAATCTTTGATGGTTGAAGTATAATGTGTTCTTTTGGTTACTCTTAGGGTTCCTTGGTGATTGAGATTGTTGTCCGGAAAGAAACTTTGGACGTTATTTTGTTTAAATAGGTGAGTGTTCTTTGTACGTTATGTTTTCAATGACTATGTGGATTGTTGTGACTATGTGACTATTTGTGTATATTTGATTAAATGTAAAATGTTTCAATGATTTCTAAAATGAATTTTGTTAGGCGAGTGTGTACTTTATCGCACTCGACCTAAATGAATGTGGAATTTACAATGATTAAATGATTAAATGCTACTTTTGCATGAATGTAAGCCGTTTGGCTGAACTGGGCCCTTGCCCTTCATTGCCGGTCGACTCGAGCTAGAAGAGGACTCTGTCGGGCTATTGGGGACCCTAGGTTAATGTTTGGTATACTCGAGTATGACTACGAAGATTGGTGGGGACTGGCCAATGTCCAGTAGGGGAAAAATGAAATGAATGAATGAATGACAAGAACAATGGAGGGGTTTTCACTTACAAATGAAATTATTTTTAATGCTGGAGGAATAAGGAAATGGTTGGTGGAATGAATGAACGAAGGGTTCCATGTGAGCATGTATCCTTTGAATGAATGTATTATCATTACTTTATATTGTAAATGTTTTCTGGATTACTTGTTATTATATGATTAATGTCCTTGTTTAATTATTTGGCTCTGTGTATGGAACCTCACTGGGCTTTTAGCTCATTCCGTTAGCTTTGTTTTCCTTACAGGGGATGCGACCGAGGGCGTGAGTCCTGTGCAGACTAGCTTGGTCTAGTTTTTAATTTTTTTTTATTGTTCTCGCGCTAGTGCTTGGATAAGGTTGGATGGAGTAAGAACTTAAAGTTTTTGTTCTAATTGGGATTTTTTTTCTGTTTGAGATGGATATGAATGTAAGTATATGTTTCAAGTTTGGGAATTGTTTTTCGCTTAGTCTCGAGGTTATATCTTATTTCACTTGATGAGAGCAATCGAGTCCTGGCGAGAGTTGGGCAGGCGATCCGCCAAACCCTTTGGTTCGCCTTAGGGGAAGGTGGGGCTGTAACAGTCAAACAATTTATGAGTAACTAACTACTTAAAAATGGCCATAAACCTTGTTTGTCACTCATCAAATTCAGCAGTTATGTAACAGTAGCTTAATTAGAAAATAATAATACATGAATCATGGCGATTATGCTCTCATGGCAAACACTTCCGTCCATGTATTATACTTCCGAATCAAGTGCATTAAAAAAATGAATAACTTTATATAAGTTATTCAGAGTCCAACTTTATGGTTCACATAATCCTTACTTTATACATGAACAACAATGTGCACAAAATCATGTAAATATAAATATCTCAAGTGTCTAGACAATAACTATAGTTTGAGAATAATAGCAAAATACTAAATGAACTATTGAGTTACATGTGAGTTATTTGATCATTAATAACTCAGCCAGCAACCTTTAGATGTTTGATAAAAAATAATAACTCCTTACTGTATACTCAATAGTTACCTTTTGCTTTTCAAATAACTATTGAATACCTCATGTCGACTTGCCTATTTTGACTCCCACTCTTTCATGTATACATAATGAAAGGGTATAGTCAGTTCAAATATCTATAATGGCCACAATACAATATCGACAAACTTTATGCCAAATAGTAACTTTCTGTGGTATAACTTCATCACATCCTTGGTGAATTTATGTATTCATTCCAATGCATGATGTGCATATTATGCAATTGTTCACTATTATTACTTAAAAGTAATCAAAGAACTCTTACATGAAACCCCCCAAGGCAGTCTTGGTGGCACTGGGAAGGGTATTCAATGCGTTCCTTTGGGACAAAGCACAGGATGATAAAAGAATACATTGGACGTCCTGGGAGACAATGTGTTTTCCAACGGAGGAGGGTGGAGTGGGGGTGAGGTCTTTGGAGGACATGGTCAAGGCCTTCTCTTGTAAGCTGTGGTGGAGACTGAGGCAGAGAAGATCTATCTGGGCGGATTATATGTTTTCAAAGTATATAGGGGATCAGCACCCGCTTCAAGCGGTAGCAGCCAAACCAAAAGGGACATGGAAGCGTCTTATTGGGATACGCGAGATGGCTGAGGCTAGCATTTCGTGGAGCCTAGGCCCGGGTATGATAGATTTCTGGTTGGACACCTGGTGCGAGCTGGGTCCTCTCAGTTCATTGGTGGCAGCAGATAGTGTCCGTCAACATTTCTTGGTGGCAGAATTTTTGGGGCGGGAAGGGTGGAACAAGGAGCGCCTCCGGCAGTGGTTACCGGAGCACCTCATGGAGACGGTAGTTGACATACCCTTTGACCTGGAGGGCCAGGATCAAATCGTGTGGTCACCATCGTCTTCGGCAGGGTTCTTACTTAGCTCAGCTTGGGAGCGATGCCGAAAGTGCCGAGGTAGATCCTCGATGCATGGGATGGTTTGGAATAGGTGGATCCCGTTGAAGATGTCTATGTTCGCATGGCGGCTGTTAAGAAACTATGTACCGGTGGATTCGGTTATCCGTCAGAGAAGGGTACCTTTGGTGTCCCGATGCTCCTGTTGTCTTGAAGAAGAGGAATCGGTGCTCCACCTCTTTGTCAATGGCCCTGTGGCAAGGGAGGTTTGGGGGCACTTTGGGAGCAGGTTTGGAGTCGGTCGCCGACCAATTGAGGGGATGGAGAGTCTGTGGAAGAAATGGGCTGCATCACGCCCACGCCTGCCGGTCTCTCATATCAGATGTATCCTTCCGGTACTGATATGGTGGTTCCTCTGGAAGGGACGAAACAGGGCGCATTTCGAAGGACAGGCATTCTCAGCGTAGCGGATTAGTTGGGAGGTGGACAACTTCATACAGGATATCGGACGAGCGGGGAGGCTGATGAAGGCGCAGTTCTATGGTGACATGGAGGACACTTGGGCACTGCTGGCTCGTTCGACCAATCGTCAACGGCGGCCGATTGTGGTTGTCTGGACCAAGCCCCCAGCTCATCAGAGCAAATTGAACACAGATGCCAGCGTGGTCAATGGCAGGGCGGCTGGAGGAGGAGTACTGCGAGACTCAGATGGTAGGCTCATCTTCGCGTTTTACAAGGAGTTTGGGGAGACGGGGGTTCTGGAGGCCGAGGCGATGGCATTACAGGAAGGGTTGCGGGAGTGTGTGGCACGGGGGGTTCAGGGGGTGTTGGGGGAAGTGGACTCGGTGGTTCTTGTTTCTCTTGTCAACTCGTCGGCGTTGGGGGGTGGGCGCATTGCAATCTGCTGCGTCGAACTCGTCGCCTACTGAGGCAGGTGGCTGGGACAGTTACACACATTTTCAGAGAAGCTAACATGGTGGCAGACAGGTTAGCGGCCATGCAAGGATGTCCAAATACGATTTTTGAGTCAGTTCGGCAGTTGCCGAGGGAGGTTCACGGGTGCCTAGCACTGGATGCTAGGGAATTCCCGTCAATTAGATTAGTACCCGGTTAGGCAGTAGTTCTTTCGTTGGTCACTGTAGTTCTTGCTCTTGGAATAAATATAACGAGTTTGTCTTAAAAAAAAAAAAAAAAAAAAGAACTCTTACATGAAGGTCTTATGATAGATTAATTATCTTTTACATTCTATTTTGTGAATATCAATGATAGAAGGGTTTCACAAATATCATGATTGAGAAAAACTCTCATAGTATTACTCCCACGTAACCTTAATGTATATTAATTTACTAGAAAAAAAAATTTTCTAAGATCAAATGAAAAATAAATTAATATAGTATTGGGAAGAAACAATTTAAATTGCATTCTCTACAAATGTATTATGGTGATACGTGTATACCTAATTATCAAGAGTCATATTAAGGACATTTGTTTTCATATTTATCTAATGTAACTCTAATAGTGAGTTACTAGTGTCATAATTACTCTAAATAAAATCTCTCAAAATTTGGTAGAGATTTTGTGGTAATTTGTGACATTATTCCTGAATATGGAGATTTCTCCATTTGCACCTTATGAAAACATCACCCAATTCATCCTTAAACTCTTGTAGATATACAACATAGTAACCAGAGAACTTCAATTCTCGATAGAGAACATTTTGCCTCCAACTGTCTCAAAGATAACTCAACCAATAGGTTCAAAGTGGATTTATCTTTATACATTTATTTGACAAGAAGTTTTTTAATTGACTGCTTATCTAAAATAATTAAATAATTATTTTGAGAAAAACTATCAATTTTCCATATGCAAAGGAGTCAAATATGAATCCTTACCATTTCAAAACTCCATTCTAGAGTCAAAACACTCCCACTTACTTCATGTTTTTAAGAAATTTAAATCTCCAGTTCTAATAATTTTTAAGGTGTAAAGGAATCTAAATTTCTTGAAGTAAGATAGCCTTGTTTCCTTTGTACAGCTTCTTTATGTGTAGGTTGATTACCCTCACAAAACTGAATATAATATTTTAAACTTGATTTCCATCCATACCATAATCAAAGTGGTGTTTAAATAACATTGGAGGAAATTGTTTAAGTATATACTTCAATTTTAAGGCATTACTCACAAGATATAAAAATTGTCAAAATGCTATATCCACAACTATATCATTATTTCCTTAAGGTACATCTTTTGGATGTAACTAATCAAGCATTGCTTTTACTCATTAGCAATGCTTCATAATTAAGGAATTTATAAAATGAGCACATATAGGATCGTCCCCTAATTTTTTGTGCCTTCATTTTATTTTCTATCCCTCAAATTTCAAATTTCCTTTCTTGTTTGAACACTTACAAAGGTATCAAATATTGATCCTTTATCAAACAAAAGAGGAACTTTATATTTGATGAATGGTTACCTAATAATGAGATAAATATCTCTCACCAATCAAAAAGGATAGAAAATATTTCACAAAATTTTAGTGTTATAATGAAACTCTTATTGCATTCGTAATGGTTGAATAGTCTGCCTTACGTATGCAGTCTACCTGAAATATTATAGTCAATTAATCTAAACTCTTTAAATTTTTCAACTATTTATTTCCTTATAGAGATATATCTCAATCTCTTATGCCAAAATGTAAGAAGTTTCCCCAGTGATAAACATACTTGCTGCTAATGTAATTATTATGGTCAAATGCAGTATATTGCTCAATTCAAATGATGGTATTGAAAACTTTAGAATTAATAACTTCACTATTTTCAAAATCTACTACTAGATAATGAGGTTCATAATCATACCCAATAGTAATTAATTTGAAAATAGAAATTCTAAAGTAATAAGAAAATAATGTTTTAGAAAAAAAAACAAATTTTCTTGAAATGAGCAATAATACATCACTTATCTTTATGTGAACATTTTTTAGTTTCTATAAAGAAACTTTTATTCACTTTTCATATAATTAGAAACTTATTATACTGGCAGCGTAAATTGACAGCTTTAGCCAATTCACCAAATATATCACAATTTATAACACTCAAAAATTGAGATTTTTGTGAGTTACTTTCTCTCAAGATAGAGTATCAAACATCATTCTCTTACAAACAACGATGGTCTTTATTGCTGTTTAACTCAATGAGAACAAAATTACCTTTCTTTCTATTTCTTCTTTCATGAAGGTTCAGTTTCTCTTATTTCTTAACCTCGTTATCCTTTCTTAATACACATGGTTAAAACAAGTAATTAACCATATATCTTTATGTGTATTATAAAGGTTTGAATGGTTAAGAAATTCTGATGAAAGAATCAAGAATGAAATTTTATAGAAATAACTCAATCTCAATTTAATGGGACTTTAATTGATGATATAGCAAAATTCTCAACTCTAAGAAATGAGCTAAAAGACACTTCAATATTTATGTGTCACAAAAGATAGCCTTCTAATGGTGCTAGTTAAAACCTGCAACAATTTCTTTATGGCTTTCATGTAAGATTTAACTATAAATAATTAGGGTTTGAACCCTAATTTATATGAATATGAGATAGAATGAGCAAACTATTAAATTGGTCCCAATTCTCACACTCAACCTCTATATCAGCAAATATATCCATATTATGAGAATGGTTTGTTCATTCTCATAAAAGTGCTAATTTAAAACTTGCACCAAAAACAAAAGAGAATGAATTTAAAAAATCAAGCTAATAAGAACCATAAAATCATTGGAATGAAACACTGAATTAACAATCAAGAACTATATCATAAAAAAGCTATTAAATTTGTACCTTGATTTTGAATCAATCTTATATCAATTCAAATAGTAAATTCAAACCCTTCTATGGACAAAGGTTGCAAACATGCATAGAATTTACTTTACTTAATCATAAGATTAGTAATCTAGAACAGTAAATTAAAGAAATAATTCATACCTATGGGCATAGAAATATCTCTTAATTGATTGTCAAATTTACCATCTTATGTCAATTAATCTCATCAAAATAATTACCTCCCCGTGGGGCCAGATAACTATCTCAATGAATTAATTGCAACTTGATATAAATGTCATTTTTTTAATTTCTTTAATCACTCAGCAATATGTGAAAAAGAAATACAAAATTTCTCCAAACACTAATATACTTAAGATGCTGTGGCTACTCCTAAGTATACGGCACTATAAGAAAAATTATCAATTAGTCAATATGTTGACTAAAATTTCGTAACTTCAATCACCAAATTGTATGTGATGAAAAACTTTTCTCATCAAATATTTGGAATGCTGTGGCTACTCCCAAATATATAATGTAAAAGTGAAATTCTTAGCATGACATCTTGTTATTTGTCAACAGTAAAAAAAAAAAACTTTATGTTGACTGAATTTCATTGAAGTTTCCTTTCTTTTTATAATCACATAATCTTATGTGATTAAAGTTATTTACATCGTATATTTGAGATGTTGTGGCTACTCCCAAATGTACGATGTACGAAAACTTCTAATGAAAATTTATAGAAAATAAGTAGTCAATTTGTTGACTAGAAATCCTTCATTTTAATCACTAAACTATATGTGATCAAAATTGTAGTACACCAATGTTTGAGATGCTATGGCTACTCTCAAACATAAAGTGTCCTAGACTTTATAAGGATATCAAAATAGTCAAAAATCTGTATTTTGACAAGAGAATTTCATAATTTCCTTTTTTTATATTCATTTTTTAATCACCAGCCTTTATGTGATTAAAATACTTCATGCATCAAATAATTGAGATACAAGACACACTTTATAAAGGAAATTCTCTGAAATTAAAATATAGTCAACCATACTAATGTTGACATTATAATATGAGATAAATGAACATAAGCGTAGTGCACAAAATACTACATAATTCCAAATAACAACACGAACGTTGATGCAAATTCATATTGAAATCATGCCTTTAGATATTTATCTCATAATAAGGTAGCACAGATTCAATAAACTTGCAGATCCATTCATATAAAGTTAACCAATTATCTTGTATAGATTAATATGATATTAATCTTTTGATTGTTGAATATAACAACTCTGTATATGTTTCTCGAATTGATATATTGTATTGATAATAACAATCAATACATATAACCCTTACAATCACAAATATGTAAGTCCAAGAAACATTCAAATTACTTGTAATCATACCAGATTATTGGAGAAAATCTAGATGAATTGCATACCTAAATAAGGTATCATATGAATGATACATATACATAGGATCAGTTAATAAATCTCAATTATTGAGAAAATGGACCATAGATCCCATGGCAAATTAAATTCGATTTCTTCAAACTTGATACGGATCTTTAAAACATTTTTCAGATTGCCAATAAACCATAAATTTATAAGCTGAACAACATAGTTAGAGGTTGGCTTTGATACCACATGTAAAACTACGATGTACATGTGAATGTACTATGTAGCGGAAATCTAAATACACTTACCTCTAACCATTGTTGTCAAGTATAATGTGATCTCTTCTTGTATATTTGACTTTTTCTTATTTATTCTAACAAAACAAAATATGTAGAAGAAGAAAAAGTTGAAGGAGAATTTAGACCAAGGATCTTCTAGCCTATGTCTAACCCAAAAGTGTACAATTGATGGAATACCACATACTATTTATAGGCTAGGCTAGGGACCCTTACTGGCAAATACAAAAATCTCTAGGGTTTCCTTCCATCAAGGAAATCTTGCCAAAATTCATAACTGAAATAATATTTTCTGACTAATTGATTGATTTGATTGATTAACTGATTGAATAAGACATCAATTAATCGTAGATATCAATCAATCATTGACAAATGGAAGATACTAATTAATTATTGACAAAATGTCAATCACCTATGCAATAATAATTACCTAATCGAGACCAATATAAAACTGTATATATTGATGAGCAGGATCGTTTCCACAGGAAATTTTTGTGACGCCTCCACTTCTCCCTAGGGCGAACCCAAGGGTATCCGTGGAACACTTGCCGAACTCTCGCCGGGGCTCACAACAATCCATAATTCAAAAACTAGAAATATTTCAAATATTCTCAATATACATTTAAAGTTCTCCAAATCATCTCATACTTAAAATTAGTTAACCTTCAAACTTAAATACAATCCAAAAGAATATGTACTACAGTCATTTGTTATATTATAACTTGAAGTCTCCAAAAGAAAACAACTTAGTACTATTCGTGAGCACTCTCGGCCTTGAACCCTGTTAAGGAAAACAAAGGAGTGGAATGAGCTAAACAGCCCAATGAGGTTCCAAAACACACAAACAGTTCTAATAAATCAAGTTAAGCATAATGCACATATGGTTCAAGATTTCATATTGTCACATTAAGATGAAACATTTATCATTTTACAGAAATAAACACACATTAAAAGGATATGGTGTTCACGTGAAACTGTTTCGGTCAGTTGCACCTTATAACCCTAATAATTTCCCTGATTTGTCTGGTCATCGCCTTATTCCTCCAGTGGTAATACTCGAATATATAGAAACGGTGACCCAGGGTTCCAACCTACCCAACCGAGTCCAGTCCTGGCTCGAACAAGTTAGCAACCAAGGGCAGGGCCCAGTTCAGTTAAGAGCTTACAACATGCGCAAATAATCAAATAAACTGGTAATCGGTAGAAATTCATGGTTAAATGGTAGAAATTTGTTATTTTAGTAGGTCGAGTGTGATAAAGTACGCACTCGTCTTAAAACGGTGGAAAATTACATAGGTGCAATTATAGAGAACACTTAACACTTAAACACACGAGAAATATGAATTAAACATATAGCAACTATTCAAGTCACACACATGCAGGGAACACTCACCAACTCAAAAGTAAATGAGTAAATAAGTCCTTTAGTATTCAGCTCCGAGGTTTCTTTCAATATCCTCTTGAGCGCTTGAAGAAATAGTGATCGATTATCACTCACATATACTCACAATCACTTAACATACAAGGAAGGAAATGTATTTGCTTAAACTTAGACAATGTCTCAAAAGAACTTCACTCTATTGAAATTCAAGATTCAAAAGTGAGGATTTAAAGTCACAAGGGAAAACTCATATCCTCCATGAAATCGGATTCAAAATGAACTATCAATATCAAAAGGAAATGAAAAGTTCTTAAAACTCATTTCCTAAGAAATCAAGAATTTTCAGCTTTGCGCGACAAATTTGGTAAAATTAGATCTTGAGTTTGGTACGTCCAAAAATGAAAAAATTTATACCGTTGGAAACTAGATCCACAGTACTAAAAGTTCCAAGAAGACACTTTTTCAAGGTTCCAAACAGAAAGCATTCATGTTTCAGCTCAAAGTTCCAGTTCCAAGAAGACAGGTTTGAACCAGTCTTGGTTTTCTTGTAATCTTTGGAAATTTGGAAAAATTCACAGAAAGTGAATCAACACTTGAAATTTGTAACACAATAAGAGTTCCAAACAAGGCTTCAAACATAACAAACGGAACCAAATTCGGAGTTTTGAGCATCAAGATATAACAGTTTAAAGTCAGCTGAATCTTGCAAACTGATCAGTGAATTTCCAGATTTGAAGAGCAATTTTTGGGGCATTATTTGGATATCGAAATGATATTGAAATTACACCAAATTTAGTAAACTTAAACTTCCATATTTGGACTACTATGCTACCAAAATTTAGACAAAAAATTGCACGGGAAGGCAGTTAACAAAATGACTAAAATTTGTGAAATTTTCAAAGCAAATCTGCCAACCCACTCTTTCTTTCTTTCCAAAGGTTTTTGTCCAATGAAATCAACCTCAATTCACTCCATTTTTGCAACCAAGGTTCCAGAAACATTTAATAAGCAATTTATGGTTAAATGACACTAAAATTTTTGAAATATAACATCCCAAAACAGACTTGACCATTCAGCCAACAAGGAAGGGAAAAGTTTCCAATTTCCAGCTTTGTCGCGCTTTCGAAATCAAACCATATCTAACTCTATACAAACTCAAATTGAGAATGGTTGGTAGAGTTGGAAACTAGGTTCCAAAATCCACAATTTCATCAGAAGACATCATTTTGAACATCTTTTCACAAGTGGGACAAAATCAAGCCACAAAACACAGCTTCCAGTTTCATTCGTATGAACAGTCAAAACAGAACAGCTAACTTTGCCGACTCACTGCGGTTAACTCAAAATGAAGCAGCAGGAGATCTTTATACCGTTGGAAAGCTATGAATGTCCAGTTTTGAATGCCACTAACGGCACTCAATTTCGACTTTTGTACAAAAACATATGTTCAGATAAAGGAGCACTGTCCGAAAACCCCTGCTATACATTTTCCAGATTTGAATCTTGCCAAAGCTCAAGTTTTATGCAACCAAATGAAACGATTTTTGAAAGGAACTTTATACACACAATATACAACATATATCCACCAATTTCACATCCAACCAAGCATCAAAATTTTGAAATAAAGACAGGACAACATGGACAGAATTTTCGACTAGCTCTCTTTCTCACGGTTTCTCTCTTTCTTTTTCCTCTTCTAGTTTCTTCCATTAAAACTCATCACAAACACACAAACACACGCATAAACATCATGGCAGCCCTCATTTAACCAAGGTGGGAGTTCATAGACCCCATTTCAACCAACCAAATCCAACCAACAACAACAAGAAGGAAGCTACAAGCTTCAAAACCAAGAAATGAAACAAGAAAGCAAGAGTTGTGGTGGAAGATGTTTATACCTTCCAAACCCAAGAAGAAACCCTAGATCAAGATCAGATTTTCCACCAAAAATTCTCCAAGAAAATCCACAAGATTGCTCCTTGCTTCTAGCTAGAGTGGTACTCCAAGTTGTGAGTGATTTGGTGGAGGATTTGTGGGTGAAATGGAAGCTAGAAGATGAAGTTTTTCTTTCTTCCCTTCTTCCTCCTTAGGCTGGCCAAAAATGAGGTGAGAGAGATGAGGGTTTGGTGTGGTGAAACTTGTGAGGGAAGCTTGAATGAAAAGTGGTTGTTAAGTTTGCCAAAAAGTCAACTCTCACTAGTGTCGCGCTAGTGTTTCGTGCCACCACTTTCTCTCGGGTTTGATACACCCATGCACTAATCCTCCAATGTAAATCCTCTAATACTATAATTATTCATACTTAATAGTCTAGTATTAAATCCTCAAATCTCCAATTAGTCGTACCGGCGCGACTTTCGAGAAACTATTGACGCGCGTGCGGTAAAAGCTTAAATTTTAATTCATTCACATCTAATCCCTCAATTAACTTTTCTTAGTCTACTATTAATTATTCTTAATTCTCCAAGATTATTGCACTCTCGAATCGAATATTGTTTCGAAAAAAACGTGTACTCGTTATTCCTTACTAAACGAGTTTCAAAAAATTTAAATTTGCTAACGGGACGTTTTAAAAATATAAGTGAGACATTGTTCCATGTAAATGGATTTAAAATGGTTGAAATAAATTATTTGGAGAAAATGGGTGAATAAATAAATAAATAAGCCGGTAAAATAGAATTAAAAGTAAGTAAAATTCGAGTCCTCACATTTTTCTAGCTGAGATAAAAAAAAGTGAATCAATAATAGCAAGACTCTAGCTGCCAAATAAAGTTTATAAACCGATCATATATGCAAGGATGAATTCAATTATTTATTGATAAATTAGTTCTAGCATAAAAGCCAACTCTTCTTGATTTTGTCAATAGTCAAGATACGACCATTGACTATTTCTCTAATCAGGAAACAACACTAAGTACAATCATAGAAGTTTAATATTATGATTGCATGAATAATTAGATAAGTCTAATTCTAACAAGTCAACACGCTATGAGGGTCTCTTTAATTTAGATTATTCGTTCCCCTAACACAGCCTAGTTATACCAGTTGCTACCAGGATTAAATGTGAGGCCCCAACCTCTCCCTAGGGCAAACCCTAGGGTATTAGCAGGACGCCTGTCCAACTCTCGTCAGAACTCACGCACTCATTCAAGCTTTGTCGCGCCCCACTTTTCGATTCGAATGTGTGTTGTGTGTAGTGTGCAATGTGTGAACGTGTGCGAAATGAAAAGTAAAAAAGCCATGGGACTTAAGAATGCGACGATTTGGCCAAGTGAAGTTCAAAAAGGGTTTTTTTTTTAATGAAAATGGAGTCGCCACTTGGTATCGAGTTAGGGTGTACCAAGTCACCCAAAAATGATTTTTTGTTTTTGAATGAAAAAAGCAAATAAACCCTTTTAAAGAACTTTTTGGGTCTACGTAACCAAAAGAGGGATCGGGGGTCACATTTGACGAAGGGGAAGGCAAGGATAAAAATCCAAGGCACCCCTTCGACCTAGCCAAGGCTAGTTGCGTGACTTAAACCAATTTTTCCTAATTTTTCTACCCAAGGTATGTATCGCGTGTTGGATATGTCTATATGAATGCAAAAGCCTAGACCTAGGGGAATTGGGGGAAATTTCTCTTCAAAGGTTGAGCGGTGCCAATCACATTAATTGTGAAGCCCAATAATGATCCTTTTGGAGAGGTCACACCTAGACCTAAATGACGTGAAAAATGAGTGGAATGCATGCCATGTGAAAGTGTGAGTTTGTGTGAAGTGATAAAAATGATAAAAGTAATAAGATAAGAGTGAAGGTGTGCAAATGTCTTTGAATGCAAATATATACTCCAAGTGCAAGTGGGCAAAAATGCATGTATGCAATTTAAAGAAAAGTGCGAAAGTGTCGGTGTGCAAATGAAGATGAAAGTACTCGTGTGCGAGTGAAGATAAAAGTGTTCGTGTGCAAGTGAAAAAAGTGTTCGTGTGCAAGTGAAAGTGATAAAAAGGTGCATGTGTGCAAATGAGACAAAAGTGAAAGTGTGATGATAGAGTGGATTGAGAATGCATGAGCCTAGGGAATTCATGCATATTGGGTACAGGGAGACCTAAGTCGTGACTCAATTTACCCTTTTATAGAGAGGATACAAGCGTGCTAAGGCTTAGAAAAAGCCACACTCGTCTATATCCCATATTTAAGGGGACTTTCAAGCAAATGAACCCTATAACTAGTATGAGATGTAAAAATCCTAAAATGAGGGGAAAGGGGGTTCGAGGAGCATGCCAAGTGATAAAACTAAGAAAAATGCATGATATGTAGTGAACAGGAAAATAATGCATTAATGAAAAAACAAAAGAAAAAATCCTATTGGGTCTAGCGTTGGACTAGCCCTTTCTATGAATTCCTAATGAAAAAATGAGCCACAACTAGCATTAGGCTAGTGTGGTGACGTACATTCATCCATTCCATTCCTTCATGGTTATGAAAGCAAGTAGACATGCCAAAACGCTCGTAAACACGTAGCACGTAGCACTTAGCATGCTCGACTAGATGCAAGAGCCTACTAAAGCAATTTAACATGTAACAACAAAAGCAAGCAACCAAGGGGAAGGGGAAATGGACCAGATGCTCTCCGAGCGCTATCTATTACAAGCCAAGAGGTGTACACATACCCCATAAAAGCATAAAGGGAAAGGGGAAATGGACCAGATGCTCTCCGAGCCCTATCTATTACAAGCCAAGAGGTGTACACATACCCCATAAAACTTAAATAAAAGTAAAAGCAAGTAAATGCATGCAAGGAGGTAAGGAAAGCGGAGTAGGCAGGCATATTCACATAGCACGTAGGTCACATAGGAGAGACAAAAAGGGATGAGAGAGATTGTACCTTCCCCCGTGTGTAATGCTAGCAAGGTGAACAAGACTCAACTTGGGTTATGGTCACTAAAGAAGAAGCTAATTTGGGCTAAAACCATTCAAAGGAAAGGATTAATGCACCAATTTAGTGATAAGATATAAACTAAGCAATTTGAATCCACCAAAACATCAAACTTTCCCTCAATTGCAACTCAATGAAGCCAAAACTACTTAAAGACCCAGGCAAAAGGCATGATCATCCAATCCCCAAGCATAACATCTACTAAAGACCCAAAAGCAAGCATTACTCAATCATTTGAACCTAATTGAGGCATTTAAGAACTCAAAGGTCCCCAAGTAAATAATAAAGTCCAAGCAAACATCATGTCTCAAGAATCCAAGAGTGAATGAAGGCCCATGAATGGTTCAAACTTGCATTTCTAGGACCCAATAATGACCACTAATCAATCACAATCAACATCAAAATGAATCATCAAAGAGTTTCAAAGGTCCCCAAAATAATAAAGATCAATTAATGACTCAAACGCAAACACCTTAGAACCTAATTGCAAGAACATGGAATGTAATTGGGCCATGATGTATTGCTGCAAACACACAAGGGATCCAATTGATTAAATTTCCAAAGTTTTTGGGCCTTAGTAGCTTTGGGGGAGACTTGGGGGCCAAAGTGTAAAATCTGGAATTTATCTCATGCAATCTCCATGCAAGAACGTGAGAAAACATGCTGCAGCAATATTTTCAGTAGGTTATGAAGCTTTCGGCAGCCAAGAAAGAATCAGATATTATTCAATCAAACATCAAAACTTTGAATTAAGATAAAGCCACAACATTGCCAGAACTCAATCAAACGACAAGCATAAAAAGAAACCATGCAAACTCTTAAAATTTCTGTGCAAGCCTACGGATGACTGCTGCAACAACTTGCTCTTTGAGCTTGCATCGGCCAAAACAGAAAATCTGCCCATAACTTTCTTTCAAAATAAAAAAAGGTTTCAAACATAGACTAAGTAATTTAAACACTCAAAGGATTTCAGCATGCCGAATGTAAAAGCCTGCTGCACTTTGGTTTCCCAACTCAAATTTCCAATTTTAACACACGACTTTGATTAGATACCTTCAGCTCCAACGTCACAGCTTTAAGCTAAGCAACATGCAACATGATTTCAACATGCAAACAAAGCAAAACATAGAAAAGAAACTCATGCAAATGACTGGAAAATTCTGGGCAAAGGGTTCGGCAATTCTGACTTTTCATTTCAGCAAACATTCGACCATAGCTCAAGTTTTGTTGTCTTCCCTTAACTATCCCAAACGAAAATGTTGTGAGCCCAAAATCAAATAAGAACGACAACCAAAATGCAGCAAGCAAACGTGCAACATAGAAGGAAATCATGCGAATGCTAACAAAACTTCATGCAAGAGAGAAGAAGATTGCTGCAATTCAGAAACCTTGGCAACGGGTGAAGACTTTTGAGCAAACAAACTAGTTGTGACTTTCATCTCCAAGTGCAGACTTCAGACCCAAAAGGATAGCTTTGTTCAAAAACAGAAAATGCTAACCAAAAATCATGGCATGGCACTAAACATAAGGCCTGAAACTTTGACAGCAAACCAGCATAACAAAAATTGATGCAAAAATTATTGGCAACTTTTATGCAAAAATGGTTCGGCTGCTTATTGTCTATGTGGCTAAGAAACATTCAATCACAGCTCAAATAGACCCAAACACCCAAGACCAATCTAAGCATCATAACACACCATCTCAATATTCAAACAAACCCAAAAAAAAATCATGCAAAGGCTGGAAAATTAGAAGCTTTGCTGCAATTTATATTTTCAGTGCGAGTGTGCGGGTCTTTCCCATAAGAAAAAACTGGACCAGGCATCAAGCTTTAATCTGGAACAAATGCAATCACATACATTCCTCTATCCATACACACAGACCTTCGGCCGAAGCCTTCAGCAAATTTCTGCCGCAAAACTGCAGCCTTTCAACAGTTTCGTGCACTATGCAAACTGATTACTCAACAAGCGGTGGAAAGAAAAATGACTACGGTCTGTGATTTCACAAAATTCAGTCCTCTTAACAAACATCAACTACCACTCCAG
Source organism: Coffea eugenioides (assembly GCF_003713205.1). Lineage (NCBI taxonomy): Eukaryota > Viridiplantae > Streptophyta > Magnoliopsida > Gentianales > Rubiaceae > Coffea > Coffea eugenioides. The sequence continues at coordinate 37,127,554 of NC_040043.1, forward strand.
TAGATTAAGTTCCAATATACGAATGCACCAGACAGACCAAAACTTTGATCAAAACACAGCAACTCACGACGCTTGCAACCAAAGGTCATGACTTTATACTAATCCATAAAAACACTTAACGGTGCAAACCAACTCCTAAGCAAAGCTAGCAACTTGTTTCATCTAACACTAAGCTGGACAGCCAAACAAACAACAAAAGCAGGAAGAGCAAAGACGCTGCACTTTTATGGCTGGTTTTCATGTAGGACCGAAAATAGAAACATAGATTATGGAAATAAAGACAGGTAGCGGAACTCTTGGTTGCGGAAAAGGATAAAAGAATAGGCTACCTTGAGAAATGATTGAGCTTCTCAGTAGACCAAAGGAACCTGCTGCAACCTCTTTGCAGAAGACCGCAAATGAAAGCCCACAGCTCCGGCAACCCTGGTTCCTTTCGTCTCCGCCTCCAACCGTCAAAGCTCTCTCCTTTTTCTTTCTTTTGTTGCTTTCTAAACCTCCCCGTTGATCCCTCACTCTTGCTCTCCTTTGGATTTTAGCCGTGCCCTTCTGTTTTTGTTTAAGCTCCAACCCCCCAGAAATTCTCCCTTCCTTTCCGTATGTTTTCTTTTTTTTTAGCCGTCCACTCTTGCTGATTTCTTCCCCCTCTTTCCAGACCAAAAGCCCTCCTGCGGCTCCCCTTTCTCTTGGCTTTTATACGAGCAAACCCCAACCCTAAAACTCCAGCAACTTTTCCTGTATTTGCAGCTAAGGAGCCGCTCGATGACCCCTTTGCAAGCTGCGGCAAAATGCAGCTTGCATGCCGCGAGCATTTTTTTTTTTTTTTTTTTTTTTTTTTTTTTTTTTTTTTTTTTTTTTTTTTTTGAAAAACAACTTGATAATTACAGAAATGATAAAATAAAATATAAATAATACTAACAAAACTACACAAACCAGGTAATAATAATAATAACAAAACAAAAATAATTTTAAACAAAAAACTAAACAAAAATAGCCATTTTTAATTTTTCAATTTTTTTCATCATTTTCTTTTTCTCAAAATAACTTAATAAAAATAACTAAAGTGCAAAAAGGTTGAATTTAAAGAAATAAACATATTTTTGTGAACAAATTTCCCTTTTTTCCTTTTTATGATTTTTCTTTCTTTCTCTCTTTTCTTTTCAACAAATTCTATGATAAAACTTAAAAATAAAAATAAAACTGGAAACTAAAAACTAAAAATGAACACGACAAATAAAAAACTAAAAAATGAAATTACACCAAAAATTTGGTGTCTACAGTTTGCCCCTCTTTGTCTGAGTTTTGGAAAAACTTGAGACAAAGAAGTAGACACCAAAACTTACCTGTGTTATTGGGCTGCAAAAGACTCCAACGAACAGGAATTCTAACACGGGACTGACCCGAATAAGAATTTAAAATTGGGATAGACCCACGGAATAGACCCGGACAGATATGTAAAATTGGGATAGACCCACGGGATAGACCCGAACAGAAATTTAAAATTGGGATAGACCCGGACAGAAATTTAAACTTGGGATAGACCCACGGGATAGACCCGGACAGAAATTTAAACTTGGGATAGAACCGCCGGGATAGACCCGTATGAACAGAAATTTAAAATTGGGAATAGACCGTCACGGGATAGACCGGACAGAAATGTAAACATTGGATTAGACCCACCGGGATAGACCACGGACAGAATGTAAAATTGGGATAGACCCACGGGACTAGACCCGGACAGAAAATTTAAAATTGGGAATAGACCACACGGGATAAGACCGGACAGAAATGTAAAATTGGGATAGACGCCAACGGGATAAGACCGCGGCAGAAATGTAAAATTGGGATAGACGCCACGGGATAGACCCGGACAGAGAAATTTAAAATTGGGAATAGACGCCAGCGGGATAAACCCGGACAGTGACAATGTAAAATTGGGATAGACGCCCGGGATAGGACCGGACAGAATTAGAAAATTGGGATAGACCACGGATAGACCCGGCGACAAGAAATTTAAGAAATTGGGATAGACCCACCCGGACAGAAATTTAAATTTGGGATAGACCCACGGGATAGACCCGGACAGAAATGTAAAATTTGATTTTGCTGGGGAATTTTTTTACAACGAATTGAGTTCTTACCTGAGAGTAGTTCAAACTTTTGTACCAAGAGGGAGATTTGGATCTTATGGCTAGAACGATAGCTGATGTTGTTCCTTATGACCCAACCTTTGCCAAATTATCATTTCGTCTTTGCTTACTGGGGAGCTTTTTCTGACGTCGATTTAGGTGCGAAAAGAAGTGTAGTCGTCTGTGTTTGTAAATGCAATGTTCCTGCAAGAAAAGAAGAGATAATGGACTTGCCACCATCATTCGATCCGGCTTGCCTTGAGAATCGTGTAAACATGAGTCTTTTGATGCCTTTGCCAACTTTTGCTGCGGCATCTGCCTTAGTTGAATTTGTAATTTTGAAACCTTTCGATTCCGGAGACCAATAAAGTGCGCATTTACCATGTCACCAAATCCATGTAGCAGCTTGGTTGTATTTTACTCACTTTAAAAGATGATTGAATCCCATATTCTTGCACAAACCTTAGGGTTTATCATTCATCCGAATCCAATGGTAAAAGAAAAAATCAATGCAAAATTATGCAGGAATGCCAAAGAATGTAAAACACCACCAACTGTGCTTAATCCTACAAAATGCCATGAATACAAGCAAATGAGGAAAGATGAATTTCATAAGAATGTATTTAGAAAAGAATATTTTTACAAAGCGACACAGTTTTGGCCAACAGATGTCATATTCAAATCTCTGGATATCTTTGTTCTGGAATTTAATATTGGCAGAAGTATGACAAAAATGAGAAGAAATCCAAATGAACCAAGTCACCAGCTGTTCCTCCTCGTGCTTGCTCGTTGCAAAAAACTTGCCTTGGCGCCCTTTCGGGTTTTCACCAAGGTTGCCCCCACCCTTTTTGTTTTTGTTTTGTTTTGTTTCGTTTGTTTTTTTTTCTTTTTTGAGGTGCCCTTTCGGGTTTTCACCTAAAAAAAAACGAAATATCTCGACCATGATCGACTCAGAAATGTGAGTTAGAGATTTCAGGCATCAGTAAAATGCACTTCCCTTGTAAGATTAGGCGAAGGCCTTATGAACATCACTTGCCAGTTGATTAGCAAAATTCCTAATAGAAATACAACAAGTGACGAAAGCCAGGACTTTGGGCTTTTGTAATGAGGTCAGGTGGGGTGTTTTCAAGAAAAGTTGAGGCTTGAAAGCAAATCTGATGAGAGGTGTGAAATAACCTGAGATTGCATCATTTTGAGATCATCTCCAAATTTTGAACAAAACTGAGGAAAATTTTGCCCCAGTTTGATTGAATTCTTCTCTTTGCATTTTCTTCATTGCATTCTTCTTACTTTTGCATTTTTTTCAAAAACTAAATTTGCCCCAGTGTGGGGTTCTTTTTTCTTTCTGACCGTTTTTCAAAGTGAATTTGCCCCAGTGTGGGGTTTTCCTTTTCTTTCCGATCATCTCTTTTCAAAATGAATTTGCCCCAGTGTGGGGTTGGCAATTCTCAGGGGCTGTCAAACGAAAATTTGTCAATTCTGATGGCTCAAAGGGGACAAGTAGGGATAAAATGCTTTAATTGTAAAAGAAGAGGGCCTGACTTGCATTTCGCCATTTGCATGAATTTCTAAGGAAAATTTGCATGATCAAATGAAAATCTTCTTGCACATATCTGATTTGATGGGTTGAGGGAATGTTTGACCATCCATTTGCATGAGTATTCCGCCAGGTAATACCTTTTGGACGATGAACGGCCCTTTCTGATTTTGGACGAATTTGTCTCTGCCTTCATCTTGTATTGGCAAAGTTCGCTTGAGTGCTTTGTCGCCTTCCTCAAAATGTATGCTGATGAAACTTCTTGTCGTAGGCTCAGGCCAGGCGTGTTTGTAACATTTCATAACAAACGGCATTCTTGGCTGAACTCCCATTAGAGTGTGCAAAGATTGAATTTCTGCTACTGCAAACGAGACTGCCTCCAACCATCTGTACACCTTGACACATGGTCAAACTCTTAATCATCTCCTTTTCTGCTTTTGTCCAAACGAATGCTGATTTATGTCCTTTTGACCTTATTCTCAGTGCCAATGTGAACAATTGCTATGGCTTCTAGGTTTGGTTCGAATTTCTCCTCGTTTTGTTCAAGATTTTTTGAAAAGAATCAAATACTTTCTCATTATCACTCTCGCTTTGAAATTTGGGTTCCAAAATTCTCAAGTCGTGAGTGAGATAGAGATTGCCATTATTGAATTCCAGAAAAGTGATATCCAAAGGGTCAAATAATTTTATCTTTGGTCATTTGAAAGAATTAACGAATTTGGAATAATAAGCAAACAAATATACAACAAACAAATGAACAAGCAATATGACCGAAATATAAACAAACGAATAAACAAAATAACCTGACAAGAATGACTTGTGCATTTTCATAAAACCTTTGATTGAAAGCAAATGAAATAAAACTTAAAAAAATATTTACATGCGCAAATTTTAGTCAAAAGTAAAGATGTTTTCATTACAGATGCAAAAGTTTTTTCCTCATGAATTCGCATGAATGACAAACCCCTTTAGGTTTACCGAAACTCCTTCTGAATGGGTAGAAATTCGGCTGTCCAATTGGAAATTGATCCCTCAGGGATATCGGGAAATTCTGCATCATTTCCAAACACTTCAGCCTCACTTGATGAGTTTTTAGCAGGCTCCTTAAATTCCGTATGGTCCATAATAACCCCAATGGTGTTATCGTATTCTGGCAGGGGGTTCTTATCCACATTTGGCGCTTGTGCCTCTTTTCTTCTAATTACAATCTCTCCAGCTTCAATCATATCTTGAATTTTATGCTTGAGTGCTTTACACTCAGCAATCGGATGGCCGGGTGCCCCTGAATGATAAGCACAGACAACTTGTGGGTTATACCCAACGGGTATGCCATACGGATAGGTTGGAGGGGGAATGACACCTATTTTCCCGGCAGCCTTCAATTGGTCATATAATTGATCCAAAGGCCTGTCGAGATTGGTGAACGTGCGGTTACGTCCTGGGTTGTTGGCTTTAGGGAGTTGAGGATAGTTGTAAACGGGTCTGTTTGGCGGAGGCATTCTTGGATTGAATGGAGGGCGATGACGATTTTGGTGAGGATTTGGTTGAGAAATTTGAAAAGGAGCTAAAGGTGGGTTAGGATAGCCTGGGCAAGGTCGAGGGTGGAGTGATATTGGCGTGATAAGGGATTGAGGGTTGGAATAAAATGGGTAGGTTTGAGTAATTTGGGGTATTGTGAGGTCTGGTTTTGAGACAGGGTTTCGATCCCAGGCAAAAACGATTTCCCTCTTTTTCTTTGGAAATTCTTTTTCCCCATTACTACTGGCCTCTGTGCAAAAGCTCATACTGGCCGATTTGAGGGCAGACACATTAACACATCCTTTCAACCTTCACGAAGTCATCATATTCTTCCAGTTTATTGACAATAGCAGCAAATGAGCATCCAGTCATGCGGAAAATTTCTTCAAAGTGTGGCGGATCATGTGCCTTAATGAAAGTGCGAATGATTTCGTCTTCAGTCATCGGTGGCTCGACTTTTGCAGCTATTTTCCTCCACCTCTTGGCATAAGTCTTGTGGTCCTCAGAGGGTTTTCTTTTTGTTCCCTCCAACGTGGTTCGCGTCGGAGCCAGCTCGCAGTTGTACTCGTATTGTCTGATGAAAGCATTGGACAGATCAAGCCAGGTCTTCACCTCCTCCGACTTCAAATTCGAATACCAATCAAGTGCGTCGCCTTCCAGACTTTCTGGGAATAGCCTTAAAGGTAAATTTTCATCATCCACCGGCCTACCCAATTTATTGGCGAACAATCGGAGATGTGTCTTGGGGTTGCCCGTGCCATCGTATTTGTTGAACTTCGGAGTTTTGAATCCCTCAGGCAATTGAACATTTGGAAAGAGACACAGCTCGTCATAGTCCAGCACTCCTTGCTTGCTCAAACCCTGACTCTTTCTCATGAATTCATCAAAACGGTCAAGGCGTTTGAGCAGCTTTGTATCAACGGGAGCGGAAGGTTCCCCCATTTCTGGCTTGGCTTGAACAGTAGAGTCTGGTAGGAATGGCTCAGCAGCAGTGTGATAAAAGGTATGTGGCTCAGGTGGTATGTTTGAAGTGATTTGTAGTTGGGGACCTTGCACGTGAGTAGGAAAGAACGAAGGGTTAGGAGGGTAAGTGTATGGCAAATGTATGGTAGGATTGGTGAAAGTTCCTTCGGGTGGAATGATGAAGGGTGGAGCAAAAGTGGTTTGGGTTGTAGGCATGATCAATGATTCTGGCCCCGATTGACTAACGAGTACAGGCTCGGGTCGAACTCCGCTACTGATTAGCTCATTGATTAATTTCTTTTGGGCGGCCATTTCAGATGCCATCTCCCCAAATTTGGTGAGTAATTCGGTCAATTGAACCC
>NC_040043.1:37135059-37190094 GCF_003713205.1 Coffea eugenioides
TAGACATCATTGTTGTTATCTCCTTGCATGGTTTTGCTGATGGTTTAAAGCAAGACATCGCATAAGTAGGCATGGCCATTATTACAGCTTTCAACATCACTTCTTTCCCAGCAGAGCATAAGAGCTTATTCCTCCAGCTTTGCAGCTTATTTTTAATACTCTCTTTTATGAATCCAAATACTTGGTCTTTGGTCTTGTTATCACCATTGGTGGTCCGAGGTATTTTCCTTGGGTAATTGCTTGAATTCCCCCTAGTGCCTATGCTTGAACTCCTTGGGGTGTTTTTAGTCTCTTTTCCTAGGATTGTCCCTTCCTCTACCTATATTTTGCCTATGCTGATTAATGATGTACTCAAACTAAAAACACCAAGAAGGGTGCCTTGTACATATGGTGTTTTAAAGTATTGGAATTCTTGATTTTTCTTCCAAAAAAAAAAAAAGAAACAACATATTATATGAATACCAGTAATTAAAATGTAATTGGAATACAACATATTAACTGTATCCCTGAAAAATGCAAGGATAACTGAGTCATGACTATGGTCATTCACGAATATGAGTAATGTGAATTTATTTTTTTTATTTTCTTTTCTTGTGTTCAATATTTTCTTGCATTTTAGACTTTAGAGAAGGAACATAGGGTAAATTACTTATTACCCCCTGTGATTTTATATAATGTTAGATTATCTCTCTAAGGTTTTAAAACAACCACATAATCCCCCTGTAATTTCATGCAACGTAGAAAATAGATGGAATGCACAATCAATTATGTCATTTATACCAAATGCGCTTTAAAAGCGCTTGTGATATAATTTTAATATCCATATAACCCCCTTATGATTTATATAAATATCCACTTTACTCCCCATGATTTTTGCATTTATCCATATAATTTCCCTATACTTTTATATAAGGTGATTAAGCCGTCGATTGATTTATCCTTTAAGTAAGAGCACTAGCACTATTGAAACGTTAAAGGTGTCACATGATAATAGATGAAACTATAGGGGATCATATGCAATTTACCCTTTTCTACATACAAGAATGCTGCAGCTACTCGTGTCACGTGGACTTTCCAGGACGTGCTTAAACGTTGACCTGTGCAAATTAAGGCCGTACTAAACAAGGACACACATGCATTCTATATTAATTCATACGTAAATTTTTGAAGCTTACAAAACCTAAAATACCAATAAAACTAATAATATGATTCTCTACCATTATCCCAATATTAACTCTTATATTTGCGTATGAAATGTTAATTTATTTAAAACATTTTTACCTTATTATTATTGTGTGTATAAATCTATAGAAGTTATCGCATACGTCGTTACTATTTCTTATATTACTTGAAAGGTATGACATTATCATCGTTGAAATTCTAAGTTTTATTTTAAATTTTGAAATATAAATTTTCAAATGTAATACATCAAAAGTTTATTACACCAAACTTATACATAACTCTTCTTCTTTTTGAAGCCAAAAGAGAAGACTAGTGAACAAATCTTTTCTTCTTTTTTTTTTTGGGTTCAAACTAATTAACAAGGCTTTGAATTAACAAAGAATGATTGGAACAATGGCGAAAGTGGTGATGTACATTTTAGGATCAAAATTAAACAGCATTATGTGTTAATCAATTACATTAATTAAAAGCCTCTTACTCCTTTTTTCATATTGATGTTCACTTTGAATAGGGCCTTCCACATTTGACAGTTTAGTGATAAACTAGACTCATAGCAATTGAATACAATGACCATTTCAAGAAGTCAATCATAACCTCTTCAATTAACATCCACTTGTACTATTGTACATGATAAATTTTCATCCTGGCTTTACATAATCCAAACAGAGTATGAACAAACCACTAAAAAAAGACTTTGATTAATACTTGAGCAAATTTGTGAGACTCTGAGTCATGTGCAAATTCAGACAAATGATTGTTGGTTCAATGGTCCCAATGTTTCTTATAGATTTTTTTTAATACTAACAATCTGTTGACTTTCCAATCCCATCCCACCAATTATGAATTATTTGCAAATGTCTCTTAATCTTCTTTGGACTTTTCACCAATCAACTAATCAAGGGCTTAGAATTGTCACAAGAAAATGAACAAACATGCTCTTTCAGATTGCTTATCAGCCACATGGTCTCCGTACATATCTTAACATGCAATTGAAGTAGGCCATGACGTACCCTTTAAACCACAATTGACTTGTTCATTCATCAATCAATCCATAATCATTAACAGGAAATAACTGCTTCCAACTGATCCCATTCCCTACAGAACCTGTATATGTAGCACCAGCAGCACCAATCAAGATCACACATTCGCCAAGCTTTGTATTACACTGCAATTGTATCAGAAAAATGGCTAGCAGCCTGAGAGCTTCATGCATTTTCTTACTATCATTGACAGCCCTTTTGACCATCACAAGTGCTGCAACCTTAAATGTGATCAGCTTTGGTGCAAAATCAGATGGCAGGACTGACTCAACTCAGTCATTCCTCAAGGCCTGGGCTTCAGCTTGTAGCTCTGTCCAGGCAGCCACCATCTTCGTCCCTCGAGGGCGTTACTTGATAAAGGCAGCAGTGTTTAGAGGGCCATGTAAAAACAGGATTACTGTGCAAATTGATGGTACTCTTGTAGCCCCCGATGATTACTGGGGTCTAGGAAACTCAGGGTACTGGCTATTGTTCATTCAGGTCAACCGCCTCTCGGTTATTGGCGGAACTCTGGATGCCAAGGGAGCTGGATTTTGGGCATGCCGCACGTCAGGGAGAAACTGCCCTGTCGGAGCCAGGGTATGTTGGATAAATCTTCTTTATACGAATCATGATAGTATTACTGTTTTTCTGTTCTTTCATAGTTTGTTAACAACATTTTTATGTGCGCAAATGCAGTCAATAACTTTCAATTGGGTGAATGATGGAGTGATCAGTGGCTTGACATCGATTAACAGCCAGCTTATGCACGTAGTGGTTAACAGCTGCAAGAATGTAAAAGTTCAAAATGTAAGGATTGTAGCTCCAGACCTGAGCCCAAATACAGATGGCATTCATGTCCGAGGCTCAACAGGTGTCACCATCAGTGGCAGTAGCATTCAAACGGGAGATGACTGTGTATCAATTGGTCCTGGAACAAGAAACCTGTGGATGGAGAAGATAAACTGTGGCCCCGGACATGGTGTCAGGTAACCTGAAGTCAGAAAATTTTTGCAGTAAAAATAGTAATTAGTATTCTTCATTCTTACTCATTCTCAGATTGCACATCCCAAAGAAGAAGAAATTAGCTAATGGAATAAGCATGTTAATTGCAGCATAGGGAGCCTGGGCAGAGATTTCAATGAAGATGGCGTCCAAAATGTGACACTAACAAATTCAGTGTTCAGTGGATCCGACAACGGCTTGAGAATAAAATCATGGGCAAGACCTACCACTGCATTTGTCAGCAACATCAAATTTCAGAATATCATCATGAAGAATGTGGAGAATCCCATTATCATTGATCAGAACTACTGCCCCGACAACCGAGGTTGTCCTCGCCAGGTAATAAATGAACCGAAACAGATGATAATACACCACAAATTAATCCATTTCTTGCACAAATCAAAACTTACTAATCAACTTTCGTGTGTTTTTTGTTCTTTTTCCTGCAGACTTCTGGTGTAAAGATAGATCAAGTTATATACCAAAATATACAGGGAACATCAGCCACACCGGTCGCTGTAATTTTCGATTGCAGTCCTAGTAATCCTTGCAGAGGCATCAAGTTGCGAGACATAAAGCTCACCTATTTGAATAGGAAAGCACAATCACTTTGCAAGAACATAGGAGGAACTGCAGCAGGAGTCATCACGCCAGAGAGTTGTTTATAACCCTTTTTTTTTTCTCCCATAGATTTTTTCTCTTCATTTAGGGATCATACAAACACATGAATTCCTGCTTTCAGGGGCTTGTTTTAATTCCAACCCCATGTAACTGCTGATTGTAACAAGGAAGCAAGATAACAAGATTTGAATAGATTCTGATATATGATACAAAAAACCACACCATCTGCAGTTCAAAATTTCGAGCGCGTTTTTTGATGATCTTTCTTTCCATTTTTTATTTCCGGTGTGTCATATTATGTGGGACACACATTAGTCTGTTATATATGCTGATGCTAATAGATATGCTTACTTGATGTATACATAGTAATCCTTAGGACACTTAAATTTACTCTAGATCCTTCGATTTGTAATTGCTCAGCATAGTGTACGACTTCTTTCTTGTGATCAAAATTTACTCAATCGAGATCAATCAGAATATCAAATAATCTTATTCCAATTCGCAGTGGAGAACGTTGTGTGAATAGTGAATATTTGGTTTTGTTCGGAATTTTTATGCACATATTCGACCAAAAAAAACACCTCACTTAATAGTGATGTTTATCTTCTTTTTTTTAACGACAAGATCCATCTTTCAAATCTCTGGGTCACATAAGGTGCTGAAATTTTTTAGTTCTTCTCTCGTATATTGGTCAAACAACTGATCATAATTTATCACCTCTACAAGTTTTTTTTAACAACTTTACCTACAGTAACTTCAAAAAATTTCTCAAAGTTTTTAAACTATACACTTCAAGATATTCAAAAATTTACACATTTCAAAAATTTTTCCTACAATTTACAGTAAAATTTTAGACAAACACCCAAAAAAACTCATTTGCCAAAGGGGCCGTTTTGAAAAATACCCCAACATCAAGGGTTAGGGTTCTGATACTATATCCAGGCATCAAAAAAACATAGGGAGGATATTTAGCACCAAAAAAATATATATGTTGGAGAGGATTGAGAAGAAAATTAAATTAAGAGCGATTAGTGAGATAAATTAAGTTAATACAACATTTGATATGTCAATATCAACAGAGTCTTTGCTTACACTTTGCTTTATATATATAGTTCAATTTTCTGTTTCTAAGTCTGTATTATGTGGTGAATTAAATTTTTAAAGTGAACTGATCATGACTACAAGATCGGCGGCTATTCCGCCTGACAATGCTCCGCCGTTGCTCCACGTGTCTCGTGGAACTGTATCAGTGCCCCCACTGCTCTTCAGTCTTCACTGTGGTGTATTAAAAAGAAACACAAAAATAAACCTATATATATGGATTTGGGGCAGGGATGGTCATCAGGTGGACCGTTCCTGAGCAGTTCACGGTCAAGATTGGAACAAAAAAAATTATACAGTCCAAATTTCATCTTCTACCTCGTTTTTAACAACATATGTGGCACTCACAAATTTTTGTTCTCAAATTACATGTTATTGAAAGTAAGTTACATCATATTCAAACAGAGTTACGCCATGTGCAAAATGCATATAACCTTCAGGAACGGTTGCACCTGCAACAGTTCCTGCCCCTGGTCCCTATATATATATATAAATACACACACTCACACACACACACACATATATATGCATTACTCAAAAAAAATACGATAAAACTCTCGTTCACTAATAGATTAGCGTACTAACGGATTAAATGCACGTCATATGTATAAAATTTTAAACTTAAATCTAAATTTTGTACAGATATATTATGAATTCAAGTCGTGTACAATATACAGTTGTTAGTGTAGAAAAAAATTGATCCAAAAAATAGAGGGTTGTGACGCGTGATATAGATTTAATTTTCTTTTGTTTTTTTTCTTGCTACACAATTTCAATATTCTTTAGATTAAATAACAAAGTTCGATCCCTAAGAAAAAAATTGATGGCTTCTTGTATGTAAAAAAAAAAATAATAAATAAAGTATATTGTATATTTTTTTCAACGCATAAATATGCTTAATTTTATGGTAATATAACCAAGCCGTACTCAAGCGTTTGACTAAATAGAGTATAAGTGTACAATTAAAGCCGTACTTATGAGCTATGAATGAATCTAAGGAGGAACAAATAACATGGCAACCAATGGGTTCATGCATGTATTTACTTCCCAAGACCGTAATCTCCGTACTTATACACATGGCTTCATAAGTTTCTTTTGCACTAAAACTATTAATTATTTCTTGTTTAATGTGAATTGAATAAGCCAATTTAGACATAGAATATTCCATTTGGCATCATCAATCTAATCAGTTAATAATTAGACCATGTTTTTGCAAATAATGGAAGAAGTTATATATTTCCATGGCATGGAGTTGAAAGTTGGATTTTTGGTTATTCTTTTTTCTCATATATATGCTACTAGAATACATTGATTCTAATTTTCAGTGCAAATTACTAATGTTTACTAAGGTTTGCTTTCAATTCTTGAGTCATTTTGAAGGATCCTAAGATTCTTTTCCAAAACCTTCTTAGCTATATATGCTTGCATGTATATAAGCTTGCCTACCTTGTCATTCATGTCTCAATGAATAATATGAGCTTTTTTTTTTTTTTTGTGTGGTTCATTGTAGTTTCCTTATTTCTTCCATTAATCTTGCTTGAAAATAATATTATGTTTCTAGGACCTAGCATCTTGTATGACAGTGCCATTTTTACAGTTTGCAATAAAAAATATTAGCATTGACATTGAATTTTGTGGCCATGCCAAAAAGTCATACAATTGATTAATTGAAGATCAAGTTGTAATTTAAAATTAAATCTTTGACCTTTAAGCAATATTCCCTTTTCATTTTATGTCAACTTTTTATTTTTTTTTTAAATAAGAGGTTTTAAACTCAGGATCTCCTATTTATTTAAACCCTAAACCGCTCAACCCTGCAGTCAACTGAAACTGTTCAAGACTAGAAGTTATAAGCAAGCAATTTTGTATGCCAAAGAGCCATGTGCTAATTCAAACGAAGGAATGATATTTGATCATCAGCTCAAAGGAATCTCAAAGTGTTTATCAAGTAACAAATGTGTTGACTTCTAATCCCTAGCCACCAATCATTTCTTGGTACCCATTTGTATAAAGTTTTCTTGTTTCAAAAACCAATTAAAAAGTTAGAACTAGTATATGAAAATGGTGTGAAAATGCTCTTATGATAGCTTATCACATGGTCACCGTACATATCATAACTTGTAGTTGAAGTAGGCCATGACGTACCATGAACAACAATTGACTAATTCCATGATTCCACCATCAATCATTTCTACATTAACAGAAGAAAATAAAAAAACTGCCATCTAACTGTTGACGGATTTTCTGTTCCACACTCTGTGCCACTTTCTATCCCACTTTTTATTATATTGCTATTTCTCCTACATAAATATCATGTTTTGATTCTTTTTTATTTCTTTAAGATCCAATAACTATTAATTGAGTAAAAAATAAATACAGCAGCTTTAAAAAAGTAATATATAATAGAAAATTAAAAACTATAGCAGAAAATTCATAAAAAATCTCATTTTTTATGCATTTTGATTTTTTGAATTTGTTAAATTTTGTGTATTAGTCAATTAATAGTTATTGGATGTTAAGGAAACAAAAAAAAAAACTAAAGCATAATGTTTATATAGGAGAAATAGCAATATAATAAAAAGTGTCACAGAGTGTGAAACAGAAGATCCGTTACGAGACAATTTGTATATATATAGCACTCATTGCCAAGATGAGAATTGCACATCAACAAGCCAAACAGTTCACAGAGCCAGAGGCCAGTACGCAAAATGGCTAAGAGCATTAGAGTTTCATCCATTCTTTTCCTTTCTTGCGCAACCCTTTTGAGCATAACAAGGGCAGCATCCTTCAATGTGCTCAGTTTTGGAGCAAAACCGGATGGCAGAACTGACTCAACTCAGCCATTCCTTAAGGCCTGGGCGTCAGCTTGTAGGTCGATCCAACCGGCCACTGTTTATGTCCCTCGAGGGCGTTACCTGATAAAGGCAGCAGTGTTCAAAGGACCCTGTAGAAACAGAATCACTGTGAAGATTGATGGGACTCTTGTTGCTCCTGATAACTACTGGGCTCTTGGCAACTCTGGATACTGGCTATTGTTCGTTCAGGTCAATAGGCTTTCGGTCATCGGTGGAACACTGGATGCTAAGGGAGCAGGATTCTGGTGCATTTCCCCAGTCAGAAAAACTGCCAGTTGTAGCAAGGTATGTATCTTACCATTTGTATGTCACTGATTATTGCAGTGACAGAAGCATTAGTCGGAAAAAAAAGTGGAGAGAATCAACAGTTTTTCAAGTCCGAGTTGAATTTGTGTTTGTTTAAAATTTTTATGATGGCAAGCCCGTGTGTGGTATCTGGGAATTTTTGCGATAAGTATAAAGGGGGCCGACCTAAATCAGACCTCTCTGGGTTGAGGTGAGGTGTATCCTCGCGGCCGAAGTGGATGGCGGGGCTTCTCCCCTGGTATCACTCCGACGATTAAGTTAGTATGAGAACGAGAAAATGCTAGAGTATGAGCAAATGAACAGTGTGCTTACTTGTTGGGAGTGTGTGGGGTATTTATAGAACGAGAGTGGAGGGCAGGACGGAGGTCTTATGCCGGTGGGACCCATGTCCTGCCATTACGGCTCTGCTCCCTGTCAGGCGGCCTGGCTCTGACACTGTAGCCTTCTGGGTATGATGGCGGAGAGTATGGTGCAGGTGCCATTAAGTGCCTCCAGTGCTTTTCAGATAAAGCACTGGTCCCAGGTGATGTCAGGTGGCTTGACATCATCAGCGTGCAGCTGAGGTGGAGGTGCCGAGGTCACCTGCACGGTAGACTAGGGATCCGGCCGGGCTTAAGGGATAACCCCGAGACGCGGACGAGCTCTGATGAGGGACGAGGTGAGTTCACCTCGGGCATGCGGGATGGCCGAGGTGAGCCTCCTCAATAAGCCCCCCAAGCCTCGGGAGCTCCGGGCTAGGGGGGTTCCGAGGCTTCCTTGTGTCGAAGTCGTAGAAGTCGGAGTCCCGAAACTGCCCCGGAAGATGCGGGGACGTGACACGTGGGCGTGTCAGTTGAAGGGACGTGGTCACTGGTAACCGTCGCGTCATGAAGTAGTGGGACGTTTCGTGCAGGGTGTCAGCCGAAAGGACGGGGCATTAATGAGGAGAGAGGGAGGCACGACGTTCTGAGTTCGAACGTGGCCGTCCTTTCGCATTCTTGCCGCCTCTTCATATTCCGCCCAAACCCTTATAAATAGGGGGGCCCCCTCACTGCACTTCTCACACCTTTCATTTTCATTTGAGATTTGCAAGTTCACGAGCGTAGCCGAGGTCAGTTCTTTCAGCCGAGGTCGGTCTAGTAGCCGAGATCAAAGCCGAGGTCATCCACTTCGTCCAACTCCGTAGGCAATAGTAAGTATTCTTCTTCTTTCTTACCTCATCTTTCACCCATGGCCAAAACAGCTAAGACCCACAAAGAAACCGTGACACCGAGTTATCGAACCGAGGTGAGGCCGGATCCTATAGAAGTGACGACGTCCAGCTCTGATGGGTCGATGCCGAGCTCTGGGGAAGGATCCACCGAGGAGGTCCGCGAGGAGGTTGACGTCGAATTGGAGTCATCCGAGATGAGCGATGGTGGCTCCGAAGTGGCCTATGATGAGGAACTCGGCGTCGAGATACCACACGACGAGGACGCACTGGAGCCTGTCGCTCCCGAAGATACATCCAACATCGACTTCGGCAAGATGCCGAAGTTTAGAAGTCGAATCGGAAGAGATAGGGTCGTGAAGGTGATAAACAAGTACCCTTTCCGGTCGGGGTACGAGATCACACCGCCCGGGGTGGATGACTCAGCCGAGAAGCCCCCCATTGGCATGGTGGCCATCTATGTCCAACAGTTGGAGGCCGGGCTGAGGATGCCTACGTCGAGGTTCTTCAGGGATCTGCTCCGTCACTTCGGCGTGAGGATTACCCAACTCGCCCCGAATGCGATCCGCATCATTATTGGGTTCGAGATGCTGTGCCGACATCAGGAGGTGACTCCGTCTGTCGACCTCTTCCGCCGATGCTATACCCTCAAGGCGCACGGGACAGACAAGGGATGGTTCTATGTTGGCAATCGGAACAATGCCATTCCGAAGTTGGTGGTCGGCGCTCCCAGCTCAATCAAGAATTGGAAGCGCGACTACTTCTTTGTGTCCGAGGTGGACTTCCCCAGGGGCTTTTGGTGGAGGCCAATCAAAGCGAAGGCCGATCCCTCTGCTGGGGATGCCAAGGAGGAGGACTTCCAGAAGCTGATGGGGTCGGGACTTCGGATATACAGTCTGGACTACCCCGAAGCCGTGCTGGTTGACGGGGGAATTAGCCGAGCTTTGATCCCTCCTGACAAGACTCCCTTCACCTCCACTAAACTTAAGATACCTTGTAATTTTCTTTCATAGCTTTGATTTCACTTCGGCTAAGGCACATGATAATATTTGCTCTTTGTGCAGTGACCAAATTGTCCGACATCATCACGTCGAGCTCAGGTGCCGAAGTGGCGAAGAGGTCGAAGAGGAAGAGTTCGGGCGAGACATCGGCGCCCCCGCCCAAGAAGAAAACACAAGGGCAGCCTCCCAAGACGTCGGCCAAGGAGACCACCCCCACCACGGCAGCTCAGAGCAGTTCGGCTGCTGCTGCCACAGGGTCCACTTCGGTACCAGAGGGGGTGCCACTAGGGGTGACCACGGCACTTCCACCTCAACATGGCCGAAGCAAACAGCTGAAAGCTCCGGTCAACGCGGTGACGGCGACTTCGCTCTGGAACCGGTACCATAGCCCCCCAGTGTATTCTGGGAAGGATAAGTCTCACTCCGGCGGGCAGTGGTGTCCGGATTGGTCGCTCAAGGTCAACGACCGATGCTCGAATCCTCGGGTCGCCCAAGACCTGGTGATGCAGTCCACTCTGCCAAGAGACTTGGACTTCACAAGGAAGCTGACCCCGGCCGAGATGCTCCAAAGCGTTATGGTGACCACGGCCTCCAGAACAGCCTTTGTGGCCGAGATGGCACATCGGTACTGCGAGTTGCTCGAGGAGCAGGACACCGGCAAGCTGCAAGATCAGATTGTCAAGTTGAAGAAGAAGCTGGTGGTGTCTGAATCTGAGAAATCCGAGCTTCAGAGGCAGCTCAAGGAGGCCGAGGCTAAAGGGGAGGAGGCCGAGATCACAACCAACAGTCTGAGGTCCGCTCTTGAGGAAGAGCAGAAGAGGGCCGAGGAGGCGAAGAAGAATCACGAACAATCCCTTGATAGCGCGAGGACCTCGGCCGTCGAGGATTTCCGGAGGTCCGAGACCTTCATTGGGGATCTCGGCCAGCTGACAAGGCCATCCTTCATGCTGGGCTTCACTTCGGCCATAGACCAGGCCGCAGCTCATCTGCCCTCCGAGGCTTTGGAGTCATTGAGGAACAGTGCTCACTATAACGAGGACTCCACGGAGCTGTGCGATCGGATGGCCGAAGGCATCCGAGCCGGGAGGAACCTGGCCGAGGTTCAAAACGAGTTCAACAAATGGCTGTCTGAACTCGACGAAGCGTTCGAGGAGGAAAGAGGAGAAGAAGCCGATGTAGGCCTCGGCGAAGGGACGGGTGAAGTGCCTGGAGGGAACATCGGCGAAGAGCATGGAGAAGAGCTTCACCCCGGTGGAGAGGAGGCCGGAGAGAAGGCTGCCCAGGAGGGAGCCGAAAAGGGGAATGGAGCCGAGACAGGGGTCTAGGCTCGTGGGTCTTAAAGGGGTGGCCGAGGTGGAGAGCGCTTAGTAGCACTCCGACCTCGGCCTTGTATTTTTTGTAACGCTCCTTTGTTGAATGAAAGTTTATTTCTTTTCACCTCCGCACTTTAATTTCTTGCTTTGACTTCGTCTGTTTTGACTTCGTCCCTTGCTTGTCCCCCCTTATTTTTTAATAACGTGAAACCGATGTTGAAAAATAATGTAAGATCCGAAGTCATATCTTGATTAAAAATTCAAGCACAATACATTTTGAGGTTCTCGGCGTGCCAAGACCTCGGCACTAGTGAGCCATCTCGGTAGCTCAGTTTACAATATCCCTTGAGATCAGACTCCACAACTCGGTAAGGGCCTTCCCACTTCGGGCATAGTTTCCCTTGCGGTTCAGCTCGGCTGACTGAGTTTTTCCTCAGAACCAAGTCTCCAGGCTGGAATCGACGGTGCCTGACACGGGCATTGTAGTAGTGTGCCACTGTGCTCTTGTAGGAAGCTATCCGGGCTGAGGCGAGGTCCCTTCGCTCATCGACGAGGTCGAGATCCAACTGCCTTTCTTCGTCGTTAACCTCGGCTGCGAGCCGAGGGCTGGGGGTAAGGATCTCGGCAGGGATGACAGCCTCGGCTCCGTATGTTAAAGAGAAGGGGGTCTCTTGCGTGGCCGACCTCGGCGTGGTCCGATAAGACCAAAGGACACTAGGGAGTTCTTCGACCCAAGATGTTCCAGCTTGGTGTAGTCGAGTCTTGAGGCCATGCAAGAGAGTTCGGTTGAAGTTTTCTGCTTGGCCGTTGGCTTGGGGGTGGCCTACCGAAGTGAAATGTTGTTTGATGCCAAGGTTTGTGCACCAAGTTTTAAAGGGGTTCTCGGCAAATTGCCTCCCATTATCCGAGATGATTACCTGTGGTATGCCGAAGCGGCAGACGATGCATTTCCAAAAGAATTTTTGAATTACCAGCCCGGTGATGGTCCTTAGTGGCTCGGCTTCAACCCATTTGGTGAAGTAATCCACAGCGGTTACCAGGAAGGTATGGCCCCCGACGGCTCTGGGGAAAGGACCTATGATGTCTGTCCCCCATTGCTCGAATGGCCAGGGTGAAGTGATGGGAACCATGAAGTTGGCGGGCTGGTGATACTCGGGCGCGTGGACTTGGCAGGAATGGCAGCCGAGAACGAGGTTCTGGGCGTCTTGTCGAACCGAGGGCCAGAAATATCCAAGAAGCAGAGCCTTCTTGGCTAGCATTCTGTGGCCGACGTGAGCTTCACACAAGCCCTCGTGGATCTCTTGAAGGACGTGGCGTCCTGTCTCGGGAGTGACACACCTCAGCCATGGGCCGAGGTAGGAACGTTTGTACAGCTCTCCATCGCGGAGAGCGTACCGAGCCGCCTTGCGTTGTATTTTTCTCGCCTCGGCTCGGTCTTCAGGGAGGACTCCTTGACCCAAGAAAAGGATGAACGGGGTCATCCATGATTCTTCAGAGTGCACGGGGCAGGCCACCTCTCCCACGTATCCTGGTTCACTCAGGACTTCCACTAAGACAGTTTTGTTGAGGTCAGAGAATGACGTAGAAGCCAGCCGGGATAAGGCGTCGGCTCGCTTATTCTGGGAACGGGGTATTCTTTGGATTTCGAAGGACTCGAAGTACGCCGTGAGTTGGTGTACTTTGGAGAGGTATCGTTGCATGGTCTCATCCTTGGCCTCATACTCACCAAGGACTTGGCGTACGACGAGTTGGGAGTCACTGCGGACGTGGATTTGTTGTGCGCCGAGCCTTCGGGCCAGCTGAAATCCAGCGATTAAGGCCTCGTACTCGGCTTCATTATTGGTGGCTGGGAAGCCAAAGCGGAGGGCGTAAGAGCACACTTCTCCCTGAGGTCCTTCCAGGAGAAGTCCAGCTCCGCTACCGTCCCCATTAGAGGATCCATCCACATACAATGTCCACAGGGATGGGGTGCTCACCCCGGCAAGGGAAAAGGTGGACTCTGGACCTTCCGTGAAGGTGAGCTCGGCCAAGAAGTCGGCTAAGGCTTGAGCTTTTATGGCGGTGCGCGGCTCATACGACAGGTCGTACTCCCCTAACTCGACGGCCCACTTAGTGAGGCGCCCGGAGGCCTCGGGTCGAACCAGTATCTGTCGGAGAGGCTGGTCGGTCCGGACGGATATGGGATGAGCCAAGAAATAGGGCTTCAGCCGCCGAGCGGCGTGAACTAGCCCCAGCACCAGTTTTTCCACCTAAGTGTATCGGGTCTCCGGTCCGCGGAGAGCTCGGCTGACATAGTAGACGGGCACTTGGGTGCCCTCATCCCGGATAAGAACAGCGCTGACGGCCTCATCGGCTGCGGAGAGGTAGAGGTAGAGCTTCTCCTCGGGCCGAGGTGAAGCGAGAGTGGGTAGGTGATGGAGGTATTGCTTCAGTTTGTCGAAAGCAGCCTGGCACTCTTCCGTCCAGGCAAACTGATCAGCCTTCTTGAGCACCTTAAAGAAGGGCAGAGCTTTCTCAGCTGATTGGGACAGGAAGCGATTCAGCGCGGCCAGGCGTCCATTTAGCCGTTGGACTTCTCGGATGTTCCGAGGTGGGGACATGTCCTGAATGGCCTTCACCTTGTCGGGGTTGGCCTCGATTCCCCGGTGGGAAACCAGATACCCCAAGAATTTTCCCGAGGTGACGCCGAAGACGCACTTCTTGGGATTCATCTTCATCCTCGAGTCTCGCAGGACACCAAAGACTTCCCTCACGTCTGACAGAAAGGATGAAGTGGCGAGGCTTTTAACGAGGATGTCATCCACATAGGCCTCCACATTGCGGCCGATCTGATTCTGGAAGAGTCGGTTGATCAGCCTTTGGTAGGTCGCCCCGGCGTTCTTTAGCCCGAAGGGCATGGTAGTGTAACAATAAGTACCTCGGTCGGTGTAGAACGCCGTTTTCTCTTGGTCCTCCTCACTCATTCCTATTTGATGATACCCTTTGAAGGCATCTAGGAAGCAGAGGATTTCATACCCCATCGCCGCGTCGACGAGGGCGTCTATCCTTGGCAGAGGATAGCAATCTTTGGGGCAGGCCTTGTTGAGGTCGGTGAAGTCGACACACATTCTCCATCCCCCGGTGTCCTTTTTTACCATGACTGGATTGGACAGCCAGGTGGGATATTGGACCTCGTGGATCATCTTGGCCGGCAAGAGCTTGTCGACCTCATCCGATATGGCTTGGCTACGTTCGGGGCCGAAGTGCCTTCGTTTCTGTCGCACAGGTCGGGCCTGCGGGTCAACGTTGAGTTGGTGAGTCATGAGCTCGGGTGGCACTCCGACCACTTCATCCGCGGACCACGCGAAGACGTCTCGGTGGTCTTTGATCAGGGAGATCATTTCTTCTTTCAGGGGTGAGGGTAGTCCAGCCCCTACTTGGACCACTTGGTCAGGTTTCGCTTCATCCACTACCACCAGTTCCACCTCATCCCCGGGCTCCAGCCTGTTGGGCTCTTCTGCCTTCTGAGGGTCGATGCAGTCTATGGAGAGGACCGCTGGCCTCTTTTCTTCTGACCTCGGTGAGGGCCGGGGGGTGACTGCTGCTTGAATGGTGGCGAGGTAGCACTCCCGGGCGGCGCCCACATCGCTGCTTACCTCGGCCACCCCCGCAGATGTTGGGAATTTAAAGCTCAGGTGGTAGGTGGAGTATACGGCTCTCAAGGCATTGAGCGTGGGCCGGCCTATCAGCATATTGTAGGGGGAGTCTGCTTTGACCACCGCAAAACTGACAGGCACAGTTCGGCAGCGTGGATGACGCCCGATTGTTACCACCAGGGTCAACATGCCTTCCGGGTGGACGACGTGTCCCCCGAATCCCACGAGGGGAGTCCTGACAGGAGTGAGTTGCTCCCTGGTCAGTTTCAAACTTTCGAAAGTCCGGTAGTACAAGACGTCTACCGAGCTTCCGGGGTCTACGTAGACCTTTTTGACTACGTAGTTGTTGGTGAGGACTTCAATCACAAGAGCTTCATGATTGCTGGAGGCCGCAGGAACGGGGTCAGCGGGACCGTAGGTGATGACCTCGGACAGCCGAGAGCTCGGCTCGGCCACCTCCATCTCGGCCTGGCGGTAGGTCCGCTTCCGGGAGTTCTGGCTGTCTCCTCCCGTTGGTCCTCCCGCGATGGTGTTGATCACCCCGGCGATGTTGGGGCCGTAGCCCGGTGAGCCATCGCGTGGGGGCTGCTTGTCCTCCCTACGGTCTTCGAGACCTCGGCAATGCATGTTCGTGTCCCGTCGGTCGTCTCGGCGGGGGCCCCGGTTCTCCCGGTGGGAGACGCTTCGGTTGAAGCCTCCATCCTTGCGGACGAATTGCTTCAGGTATCCTTGCCGGATCAAATTTTCGATTTCCCGCTTCAGGTCATTGCAGTCCTCAGTCTCGTGTCCTACATCACGGTGGTAGGCACAGTAGAGGTTCGAGTTCCTCTTATCTCTCCTCCCCGGAATTTCGGGAGGGTTGCGGCCGAGGTGATTCTGCCTCATCACAGCCAGGACGTGGGTCCGGCTCGAATTGAGGGGCGTCAGCTCGGCGTCCGAGGTGGACGATCTGCCTTTCACGATCCGGTCGAAGACACTTCGGCGGTCTCGGGGTTGGTTTGAAGTGCCACTTGGGCCTGGTTCACCTCGGCCAGTGTCTTTCATCCTCCGGGGATCTTGCCCCGTACGAGATGCTTGGGCTTCTCGCTTCATGCGATTTACATCTTCATTTCGGATTCCCTGGTCCACTCTTTCCCAGAGCTCCCGGAGTGTACGGGGGTACTGCCGATGGATTTCGGTGTTGAAAATCCCTGCCACTAACCCATTGGTGAAGGCAGCGATGGTTACCTGCTCGTTCTGGTCAGGTATCTGTACATTCTCCTTGTTGAACCTTTGGGCATATGAGCGAAGTGACTCGCCCTGACCCTGTTGCAGGTTCAAGAGGTAAGCTGAAGTCTTTGTTATTGGTCGAGACGACACGAAGCGGTGGATGAACCGGTCTATCAGCTCATCCAGGGAGGAAATGCTCCCCGGTTCTAAACTCCAGAACCACTTCCGGGCGGTCCCGTGTAGGAAGATGGGGAAAGCCCGACAGATCACGGCGTCGGGGACGCAGTAGAGTCGGAATGCGGAGATGAAGGCGCGGAGGTGATTCTCGGGGTCACCTCGGCCATCATAGGTGTGCAAATTTGGGAGCTTAAAGTTTGGGGGCACCATCTCCCCATTGATGTCATCAGTGAAGGGCGGAGCCCTCATGTAGTCTGTAGCTAGGCCCCCGGGGCGCCGAGATGGGTCCTCGGCGCGTTTCCCTAGCAGTCCTCGGGAAAATGCCCGGGAGATGGAGGCAATCTTAGAGGTCGCCTTGGAGGAGGCGCGCCTAGAGCTACTCCGAGAGGGGCGACCCTCGTCGGAGTCTTCTCCTGAGGGCACTTCAGGAGACTTCGTCGGCCTTCTCTTGGAAGACTCGGCCTTTTCTTTCCCCTGTCTTTTGAGGTACCTTCCTAGCTCCTCAAAAATGTTAGGGTTGTCTGATACAAACTCGGCCATCTTGGCGATGGCGTCCTCATTGTTGGGCTGGGTCCTTTGGGACCCTGGCTCTTCAGATATGCGGTCTTGCTGGGCACCCGAGGTCTGCCCAGCCCCAGTTGAGGGAACTCTTCCGCTTCTGGAGCGCGTGGATCTCATTTTAATAGCTATCTCGTTCCCACAGACGGCGCCAATTGAAGAGGCGATTTTTGGCGGGTAGTTGGACCGACCTAAATCAGACCTCTCTGGGTTGAGGTGAGGTGTATCCTCGCCGCCGAAGTGGATGGCGGGGCTTCTCCCCTGGTATCACTCCGACGATTAAGTTAGTATGAGAACGAGAAAGATAATAGTATCTGAAAATGAACAGTCTTCCTTACTTGTTGGGAGTGTGGGGTATTTATAGAGTGAGAGTGGAAGGCAGGACGGAGGTCTTATGCCGGTGGGACCCATGTCCTGCCATTACGGCTCTGTTCCCTGTCAGGGGGCCTGACTCTGACACTGCAGCCGCCTGGACAGGGTGACGAGGAGTCCTTCGCAGTAGTCATTAAGTGCGACAGTGCTTTTCAGATAAAGCACTGATCCCGGATGATGTCAGGTCTCTTGGCATCATCAACGTGCAGCTGAGGTGGAGGTGCCGAGATCACCTACACGGTAGACTAGGGATCCGGCCGGGCTTAAGGGATAACCCCGAGACGCGGATGAGCTCTGATGAGGGACGAGGTGAGTTCACCTCGGGCATGCGGGATGGCCGAGGTGAGCCTCCTCACATATCAAATAACTTTTGTCCCATTAATCTTATCACGTCACGTTTAAACTACTGAGAGTTCAGACTTCCCGAGTTAAGAAAAGAAAAGAGCCAAGGATGATGCTCCTCGGCCTCGGGAACCTAGAGCCGAGAAGGGTGCTCCGAGGTCCCACAAAATCACTTTTTGCATTTTTTTAGTTTCCTCCTTTGATTTATTTCTATCAATGTTATAGACTTGTTTTATTAGACTAGTTTTTGGGCCCTGCGCCAAGCGCAGGGTAGCCTGTGTTGGGGGTGATGGATTTTGTTGTGTGATTGGGAGGATTTTGTTGATGAAAAGACCAAGACACCCCACGAAATCATCAGAATTACCATCGAAACCGGCCCATGGCTGCACTGTAACTATTCCCCCTTCCCCCTTTTATATATTTAAGATGCTGTCTTATTCTCCTAGATTATTGGTATTTTATATTTCTTCTTTAAGAACAAAATTTATATTTAAAAACAAGCGTGTCAAAAAAACAAGTAGAAAATATCAATGGAAGCGAACTTATTTTGACGGGAATCAATTCATTTAGGAGGAGAAAAGCAATTTGGTTTGGCTTTGGAACAATTCGACGTTCGAGCAAGAAAAACATAGACGTAAATACTGTAAGGAATCAAATAAGTATACGCAGCAGAAATTTAAAATTTTTTATTTCTCAAAGAACCTTATAACCTTGACAATTACATATAACATAAGAGGGTGTTCAAGTGAATTACCTCAATCAAGGTAATGCACGCGAACAGTCTGACAAATCTGAAGTAGAGGAAGGTGAGACGCCGTCCACGAAGCTGTTCAAGCGTCCGGCCTCTAACGGTGATCCACACGAACTCCTCTTACCAAAAACCTCCAAGGCTGAATTTTTCTCATTAGAACTAGTGCTAGCTAGTTTTATGATGAACCCACACATAATAGAGTAGAGAAAATAAACTCAAATTCAAAACTAGGGTTTTTGGCCAAAATAGGAAAAACATTTTTCCCTTCCTATTTTTCCCGAATTTTAAAAACATTTTTTCTTTTATTTTTCTGCTAAAACACTCTAAAACTGTGTCTATTCTTTATGAGAGAAGAAAAGTCTTTTATAGACAATAGGTTGAATAAATCTATGTGGAGATAGAAGTCATATTTCATAAAGAGAATTTCCTTTTTCTTAAGGAAACAAATTTCCTTTTTCTAATAGAACTATTGTATTGGAGGACTCAACCATAATTGCATTATTAGTCCCTTAAGCTTAATTTGTCTCTCAAATTCAACTATAAGTTATTAACCTTATCTTTTACAAGTCCTTACTTGAAATTCATTTAGTCTGGCAAGAAAAGAGTCCTTAATGTGCGTGACCCATTAGGTTCTCAAGTACATTGGCAATAAGAATTTGCTATAGATAAATTAAAACTCTTTTAATTTATCATTCATTTATCTAATCAATTAACTCATTCTTATAGATCAAATTTAGCATCTAACAATGCGTCTTGACCACCCAAGTACTTAAGAAAAGTCAAGTGGATGACTTCAGCTTTCAATGGACGTTTACCATGCAATTAATATCATTTTACCAATTTTATCTCAACATTAATCATGGAATATATATATATATTTATTGTGCCAATTCTATAATATGATTAATACATATTTCTTGTATTAAAATATAATTTCAAAAGATACTTAGAAATACCTTTCTAAAATTCACTCTCTTAGTACTAAGATTTTATGAGTTGTACTTCTACAAGTGGCCATTAAAGAGATAATTCCTCTTCCATAAGAGGTGGTAAATCGTTGAAACTTATTCACAATCTATCCATACTTCAAGAATATACCCAACATATTAATGATATGAGCATTCCCTTTTACGGGAACAATCATATAACAAATGAAATATACCCATCCATACTCAAGGCACCATGATAACTTCAAGTCCAAGGATCTCTTGCATAAAACGCCATTTAGAGATATATCCTTTTTGGCACAAAAGGTAATCTTTATGTAGATCAATTTAGTGAATTTGATCATGTCATCAAGCACCCATATACTAACTTAGGTGTCACTACACCATAGTAGATGAGATTTACTACTTCTCGATAGAAGTGGTTTAGTATATGACAATCTAACTGTATTAACAATGTCCCATTATTATTAATACTGTGACTAGAGATATTTAAGAAATAAACTTATTAAATCTAATGAATCTCATCATCATAACACTTATGATTCCATTGATTAAATTTATTCTAAGAACTTTATCATACAAGTATGAATATACAAGCAATCAATATGATAAAAAATCATTTATTAGAGTACAAATAGTTCAAGTACATATGAATTTCCCTACAAGTGATCGTCTTTAGGGCACATATACTAACAAATACTTGATTATGAATAAGGTCTTTGTTTAAGGTCTTAAAACATGGGCAATTCTCAACCATTTCGATCTCCATTTTTCTTTCGTCCTCGTCATCCTTTAAAAGAGGTACTTATTAGAAAGACTTGCAGTTTTGGTTCCAAACATTTAGTACATTAGCAGTTCCAACCCCTAAAGTTTAGGCAAAAGCAAATGTCATCCGAAATGTTTCAATATTTATCATATTTACTCCCATCCACTAATTTCTGCCAATTATTATCAGAATCCGGTTACTACTATCATGTATAGGCAACTAATTTTTTTTCAATAGTACAATGAGATATTGTAAAGTCACTAAAGATATCTAGACTAAACTCAGATATTTTTGAAAAAATAAATGTCGGTTCTTGTGAATCTACTTGAAAATTTTAATATGGAACTATATTAAAAAACTAATAGTGTGTATTGTAAGTTAACGATATCTTCAAATAATAGTTAACAAATAGACGTGTGTATTGATATCTCAAGCTCGTGGTTCTTGTACTATTTATTTATCTATGTTGTATAATTCTTTATTTTGATTTAGGTTTTACCCATGCTTGTTGTCTTATCCCTCTCGAGACTTTGCCACGATGCTTAAAATAGTTTTTATAGTCTAACCAATGTCCAACATGCGCCGTAGATCTTGAAGTGAGTCCATGTCAGCGACTTCTCTACTTTTTTTTTCCCCATTTGTCTTCAAATGAGCCAACGTTAGCCATTTGTCTCCGTATGAATACCTAATATTATCTTTTACTAGGTCGAACTAGGGTTGTAATCGAATTGAACTCCTCGCGAGCAGCTCAGTCAAAAATTTGAAATCGAGTGTAAGTTGAATGCGAGTAGTTCGATAATTATTCAAACCAAGTTCGAGTATTAGTTTTTCAAATTCGGTGGCTCGTCGATCCTTACCGAACACAAAGTAATTAATTAAAAATGATATATTTAGATATTACAATTTTATTCTTTTAGGATTGGGAATTGTATAAATTACCAAAATTACTCTTTTAGTCGAATTAAGTACTTGAACTCGATCGTATTTGCAAAAAAACCGTATATAATCGAGTCGATCTCAAGATTTTGAACCATTCTTTAAGTTCGATTTCGAACTCCATTTCTACTGCTTGCTCAAGCAGTACCTCTCTACTGTCGAATCCAGTTCGAGTATAGCAATGTTCGCACTCGATTCTACTTGATTACATTCCTAAGTCGAACATCCTCAAGAAAACCACATTAATTAAGGAAAAAAAGTCTCAGTGCCCTCCAACTATTAGTCAGGTGAACTTTTGGTCCCTCCAACAATTAAGAATAAACTTTTAGCCCCTAATCTATTGAAAGTGCAAAATGTTGGACCTTCTGTAAAGTTCAACAGTTAAAATCGATGAAATCCAGTACCACATGAGATGCACACCAAAACACGGAGGGTATCTTAGTCTATCCAGCAGTCTTCTACTTAGTAAAAGAAGGCTTCTTTCCAAACAAAGAGCTATAGGAAGAAAATGTCCATTGCAGCCGAAGGGCTTCTACTCAAGTTTTTTGTTGCATGTGGTTGAAATGGAAAAGCTTTAAGGGCCCGTTTGTTTCGGGTGAAAATGTTTTCCAGGAAAATATTTTCCTAATTTCCCGTGTTTGGTTGCACAAAAGTTACTGAAAACATTTTCCTATGTAAAATATTTTCACTCATCTTATGCAAAACGACTTCCCTTCCAAACTTACTGAAGTTGTTTTCCGAAATGCATGCATCCCGCCTGTAGTATGTTCCAAACTCATTGAAAACATCTTGTAGTATGTTCTTTTTTTTTTTTTAGTGTAAACAGGAGGACTCGAACCCAAGACCTCTTTCTTACACTCCCTCCCCCGTACCACCCAACCCTCCCCCTAGTATATTCAAAATAAAAAAAACCTCATCCTGCTCATCTTATGCTAGTAATTAATTATGTATAATAGGGACATTCTTTTTTAGAGAAACTTTCAGCAGTGAAAGTGCAAGATATATGTCACAATAAGCATTGCATGTGATTGATATTTGACACTAAATGGCCAGCAATTTGTTTATTGCTTAAGGAGATATTTTTTATTCATATATATATTTCTCCAAGATTTTTTAAAGTTAAACAATGAGATAAATTTTCTTATTTTGCATGGGAAGAAGTATGTAGTTATAATGTGTAGAAAGTAAAGATAGAGATAAAAGTGAAAATATTTCAAAAGTTAAACAAACACCAGAAAAATGAAGTAAAAAAATATTTTCAATAAACTAACCAAACACCTGAAAATGATGAAAGGAAAATGATTTTCATGGAAAATTACTTCCACGGAAAATATTTTCTCAAGAAAAACATTTTACTTCCAACCAAACAGACCCTAAAACTTATTCCATATATAAAACAATTTCTTTTTTTTTAAGGAAATATATAAAACAATTTCCAAAGACATAAAAAAGTTACTCTTCAAATCAGGTAAAATTTACGTCTATCACAATTTGATCCAATTAAAGCACCACTTAGTGCCTTCAAGCAAGACAAAAAGGAAATTTCAAGTAATTATAGTCCGCACATTTTACTGTAAGTCCACAAACTTAGGCAACTAATTACTTCGTCTTCAAATGATACAGAAGGGTGAAGAGTTAAAACTTGCTGATTGATTGAAATCTAAACCAAAACCAGATACCGCCATAGTAATCAAAATGCACACTATTTGAACTGCCAATTGACTCTAACAAGACAAAGTTCCTAGCCTCAATCGAGCCACATCCACTATAGGGAGCATCAAGAATGCACACAACGCAGCCGATTACAGACCCAACTGCTGATACCAACATCCCTAGTCTCAAAACATGCGAAATGGGAGATCTTCTGCAATTTGCCAACCATCGACAAAGATCTATCCATGTGGATAAAGAGAGCTGTGCACTAATGATGATAGTCAGCAAATTGCAGAAGCTTCGAACCTCTTGTAGTAGAGAGAGAGAGAGTGGTAAAAGACAACAATTAGATCAAACCGATTTTTACTTCCTTTTTATTAGGTGGAAGACAGCTCGTGGACTAAAAAGCTACCCCCTCCGTCCCACTTTAATAGTCCTGATTTTTTTTCTTCACATAATTTAAGAAAAATTAGTTAATTTTGTTGGAACAATCAACTTAGGTAGCTATTTTTCTAAAATACCCTCACATTAATTAGAATACAACTTTATGAAAACTTGAATTGATGGTAAAAAAAAAGAATCAACTCTCATTAAATGAGATAGGTTTATAGTAAAAACAACCTATATTAAATAAGAATATTTTAAAAAAATTAAAATATAACTACATTCTTCAATTAGAGAGTGGATTACAATTTGAAATAGACGAAAAAAGAAAACAGAACTATTAAAATGAGACGAAAGGAATATATTAACTGCTGAACTTAACAAAAGATCCAATATTTTTGCACTTTCTATCGGAGATAAAAAAATTTACTCTTAATTGTTGATAAATCAAAAGTTCACTTGACTACTAATTGGAAGCCACTCGGACCTTTTTCCCCCCCTTGATTAACACACGTTGATCTCCTAAAATGCGAAAATGAGTACTTAACCATTGCGTCGAAATATATTATATACATAAAACAGAAGACAGATAAAGCAACATTTGAAGTCTTTCCAATCGAGGTTCAACCTATAATGCACTCCAAATAATTCCAGACCCAAACTCTCAAAAGCTTCCGGGATCAATGGAGTAGATCTACTCCTAGTTTACCATAACAATATCCACGCGTAATGGCATCACAAAAGTCAAAACAACAAAAAGAGGAAAACATTAAATGATGTAGCGATTTGTTTGGATTACGGTTGTGTTTGGATTGCATTTTCCGTGATTTTTCATGGAAAAATTACTGTAGCGATTTGATGTATGTGAGGGAAAAAGGTAATAGGGAAATGTGGTCACAAAAAACGACGTAATTTTTCGACGGAAACCGGCAATCCAAACAAGGCCGTAAATGATGGAATAGTCAATAATTCTTGACGTCAATCAGTAAGCGGATTTTTAATGGGACTCTAAAAGACGATTTGACCATACAGGTTAATTACACGATGTCAGAAATATGCCTGATTTTTATCAGCTCAAATCGTCTCTTTCATTTTAAGTCCAACAAGTCGATTCCTACAAAAGAGAAATAAGGCAAGTTCTACTCTAAACTTCAAATTAATGATAGTTGATACATCTCATTTCCCGTTAGCTGATGAGAAGATAATCTGCTTCCTGTACGAACTTGTCAGCTGCTGTTGGGGGCAGATTATGTCGAGATACTGGTTTATGGACCTGGGCATGAGTCTCTGCTTCATGCTGGAACATCTTTACCATCTCTTGCAATTCCAATTTCTTAATCTCAACCTTCTCCTCGCTGATGGGATTTTTTAACCCAAAATAGAGCAATCCAATCACTATTAGCACAATACCTAAGAAAAAAAGTACGCCCGAAAACAGCCCAAATGCATATGGCGTGTTCGCAGCTCCAGGAATCCCATCAACATTGATTCCAAATAAGCCAGTGATAATGGTAAGCACAAGGCCACATCCACCAAAAACAGTCAAATTATGCGTGACTCTAAGGCTTCTATCCTGACGGTCAATGAAAATAGACGAAGTTCCCATGTCAAAATTTCTAAAACTATTTCCCATGTTAGGGAAATAAATGAAAAGGATAGAAAAATGGCAGGTGATTGAGTATTATATCGTTCCTATCAAACAGTTAAAATAGAAGAGTTGTTTCAAATATCTATTATCAATATTAGCTAGCCAAATAAAATATGTCAAGTCTAAGAGCTATAACTGAAAATTTGGTCATTTGGAACTTACTAAGAACGGAAAAAAAAAAGGAAAAACAAAAACAAAAAAGAACATGAGATAGCTTAGAAAGCCTAACAGTTTTCTCTGTTGATCTAATGTAGAACGTTCCATTAAAAGAGCAATTGACTTAACCATTGTTATGTCAAAAAATACATTTATTTTTCGGAGGATGGTCTTCAAGCAGACGAAGCCATGGAAAGGAATTTAGATGAAGACTAAGTTTGAAATCCATTACTTCTAAAAGGAACTAAAGGGATGTAAAGATTTCGAGGAACACTTAAAATCCACTGTTAGATACGACGTCATAGGCTAGTTGTATTCACAATATCTTGTACTAGAAACCAGTGCACAAGCCATGAACATACCTGCAACCATGCACGAATAGTGCTCTGCATGACATCTTGGATGGTAAACAAGCGGCCTCGAACTGCTTCTTGCTCTTCAATCATCTCCCTTGTACTCTTTCTAATTCCTTCTAGCAGACTTCTAGCTGTATTTCCTCTCAAATGCTGGAGAAGTTCAAACACAATCTCCTCTCTTGCATGAAGTGACCATTTCACCCTGATGACCTGGAATTCTGGAAGATGTAACCAATGACAGAAAAAATAATATGTCGCTGCTAAGCTAATTCTAATATGACAAGCTTGTTGCCTTTCAGACCTGGGCGTGGGGGAGAAAAAGTAATAAGCAGAAAAAAATGACCCTTTTTGAGCTACAGCATGGAGCTTTACTGTTCCAACAATAAGACCAAACACCAAAGAAAGTTCAAAGACACGAACCGAACCAACAAAGATGAAGATATATACATAAAGACAAAACAACTGTTTTAATACAGTCATGAGTTCATGACAATAACATCTACAATATATAGAAAGCCAGAGAAGGAGGTTAAGTATTAATTTTCCCATCAATTTTCAAACTTTTAAACCTCACAACTAAAGGTAAAATGGTACCGCCGTCGTCTCTTTTTCAAAGCCATAACTAGTATCTTTTTCTTATCAATCTCTTTATTTAATTTGTACACGCATAGCCTGTGCCTCCCCCCTAGAGTCTATAAAGTATGTCACACATGCTTTCCCTCTTAAGTTAGTAGTTACAATCAGAATAATAAATTTCAAATTAGATCATTCATCACTTTTAGAAAAGAACTAGAGCCAGAAGGCAAAGACGCTCATTCCTCTCAATGCCCTTCTCCAGAAATACAAGTAATTCAAGAGATACATATACGCTATAGGGTTTGCTGTATTGCAGTCAATAATGATAACAAAAATGCATACAATTTTTACAATTTTTATAGTACACAGATATATATATATATATAGAACCCTTTTTAGGGAAATGATATTAGCACTCCAAGCATAGCCTCTGGCACTCCATCTTTGACTTTTATAAGTTGAAAAAACATTTTTATCCTTTTTCTTCTACTTCTTTGATCTATTGCTTCCCCGCACCCAGTCCTAAAATGAATTCTTTTGCCTCGTCACTTCTTCAATTACCCAAACCTCCTTGAATTCTTCTCTGTTGTAATATCTTCTTCTGATTAACAGAATTTACGCAAAACCCACATCCCAATCCAGAAAATTTCAAATTCCCTAAACCAAAACATTTCAGTGGCCCCATCCAATATTTAGCCAAAAGAATCTCGATGTTCATTGCCCAAATCAAATCCACCAGTAGGAAATAAATTAATTTCACCCACTCCATTGAATTGGACAAACTAGCTCATTTTTTATGAGTATAGCTCAGGGTCTTTTTTTTCGGTTTTTTCAATTATGCAATGGGTTTGGCTAATGAGTAGCAATTTTTCTATCGTCTTGTAGGCCTTGGAAATTCATGGGGCAGGGAAGAGAGACACGGTAATCTATACTACACCAATATCAATGTCAATGATTTGGGTTAACTCTCCATGATTGGGATGTGCTTTGCGTAGGAACATAAGTGTCTAGGTAAAGTTTGGTGTGGCTTTAGTTGGGAAAAGATGATGGGAGACGGAGGGTAAAAGATATGCTAGTTTGTAGGTGAGAGGAAGATGGTGCAATTGGAAGTGTCTGGAGCCAATGATGGTGAGGACTTCTGATGCGGTCATTTGAAGGTGGAGTTCTAGGGGCAAATTTGTCTTAAAAAATTTAAAAGGCAATGTTGGAGTGCCAATATCACTTGCCACCTTTTATTTTAACAGAAAAACATCTTTACATATAGATAGAGACATGCACATATGCACATGGCAATACAAGTCTAATAACTTTTTGAACTGCATAATAGGACATCTTCTTTCCTAGCTCTTACAGTTTAATCTGGCAGTTAAACAGGATTCTTCTGCTTCATTTTTCAGTGCTCAAATATGATATGCCATTTGTTTCCCCCACCCGGTATATGACGGAAAGAAATAGCACTCTATACCTTTAGCAGATTTACTGGTATACCTGTGTTGATAACTTTCTGATTTCTTGGTTCAGAATTATGCCGAAAAGATTCAAATCCTCATGGTTCCTCCTGATTACAGGACAATTGTTTTTCTTAGAAAAAAAGCAAGCAAAAGAGTACCAAAAATATTCAAGAGCAAGAAATTAATACCTGTTCATAAATTTCAATTCCACTTCATCAGCCACACCAAATATCGATTTTCGGAACAATCTAACAATAGACAAACAAATATTCCATATTAACATTTCCAAAAACTAATTGGGTAAGAGTTGTGTGGTTGTGCATCATGCTAAAACATAGATGGCTACTTTTCTCAAGAGTTGAAGATTAATTTCAGTGGTATGAAGATGGACAAGTGGAGGTCTTTGAAAGAAGGTAGCTGCTAAAGTTCACAAAATTCTATTACTTCTTTTGCCTAGAATTACAGGGGATGATTTCCAGCAGGAAAGAAAAGCAGGAGCACCAAAATCAACAAGAATTAAAGATTAACAACGACAGAGAATGAAAGGCTTGGCAAGAATAATTTAACAGAAAAGCTAATTACTTCACAATTGCAGTTGTTGGTAGCTGGTCAAAGGACAGTAGTTAACTACTTACTTTTACCAAATTGGTGTGTTATTTAACTCATGAAATCATCAAATCACCATCAAGCAAATAGGTACTCAGTGGAATCATCAGCTAACAGCATTTTTAGTTATTTAAACCATCAGGCTCTAACATAAGAACCTGGCAGAAATTTGTGAGAGCGAGTAGGAAAAGCAATATTTAAATTAAGCAGCTAGATGGTAATTATTCTGTTGTAATTACTCATCACACCAGTATGGTTGCAACTGTATCTCTGTGTGTGTGTGTGGGTACGTATGTGTGTGTGTATGTATATTTTTTAGCTTCAGAATCTTAGAAATTCACCATCAATCTTGGCACCGTCAATTTAATGGTCAGTTTACTGCATGCATGGTAAAGGGGCCACTGTAAAGCCTGATTGGGGAGTCAAAGATCTAGCTTTCCTGCTTCCTGCAGCTATAACTATGTCAGGACCAAATATTTAAACTACTAGACATTCTAGACATTATATAGCACTTTCTCACTCCTCTACCCTGCAAACTCAAAATAACAACTGTAAAACCTTGTCTTCATCACTCATCAGCACTTTGTATTGAATCTATCAGCCAAACTACCCCTTTTTCTCTTAAATTAAAAAAGTGATCACCAACCTTGATAAGATGAAAAACAATATATATATATAGCGTGCTTCAAGAAGGAGATCGGATTTGACTTAAACTGCTGCCACTTTATTGTCTTTTCATCTTTTTCTCCTAGATTTCATCACATGACAAGATAAGGATGCTTGGGGTTCTAGACTCTTATTACGTTCCTTATTATTGAAGCAATTCAATGTACCAAGAGTTCCATTATACCACAAAGCAAAACTGCAGAAATAAAACCATCAACTACAAGCTTGCAAGTGTATTTATAAATTTCATTAATTTAAACTTATGTGGCTGAGAGCCCTCACAGCCCAGGCACAACGATGCAATTATCAGGGGCGATTTGCCCACTTAAACTACTTTCCTGGTTGATTGCATCCTCTCTTATGCGCACTCATGTGTCCAACTTCATGTTCAGGAAAAAGAAGGAATAAAGACTGACATCTAGAATTCCCTTTATAATCATGCATCTACAGAATGTCATCTAGAAATCCACTGAGAGTAGCAGCTCTAACAGGATAGTAAACTATGAAAAGATCAACTAACCTGTCATCCCATCGAGCAAGACGGCAAGCTAAATGTGCAATAACTTCATGTACTGTTTTTGGAGCATTGTAACCACCAGCTACAAGTAGCTCCTATAAATGGAAAAGTATAATCCCGTTCAAGATAAAAGATGCTGAACTACCAAAATGTCCCAAGAAGTGGCAAAGACACTAACAGTTGTAAAGCAAATATTGTACCACGAAGGTTCATAAGTGAGTTCAATTAGGACCTACAAGTAGTTCATAGAGTGCATCCTAAAGCTATATTTCTGGGTCTCGCATGCTGATATTGAATTCCGGTATGTCTCTAGGTGTCTAATTCATCAACCATCTAAAATGGCTACGGGACAATTCTAAAGAATCGGATACAGATACGTGGGTTCAGCGGACATTCTAGTAAATATGAGAATAATATTACACTTCAACCATTCAGCAGACAAACAACAGTACTTTAATCAATACACAGTTGCTGGTAGCTGACGATTGGAGAACTTAATTGATTTCTGAAGCCATAGAACACTAGCAAATCCACCGAATTATCGTTTTGTCGCTTATCATCATTGTAAAGTAAAAATACACTAGTGCAGCAAGGCATACTCCATAAGTCAAGCACCCAATTTAAGGGCAATGGTGATATGGGTGTTCAGTGCAGGTAAATGAAGAGACTTGAGTAACATAGGCAGTGCTGTGAAGTGTCAAGAACATATTCCACACTAGTACCAGTGCTGTGAAGTGTCGACAAGGGTTTGGTGGGGGTTATAATGGTCCGAATAACATAGGCCAGAAGCTTGTGGAAAATCCAATTTAAGCCAATCGTGATACCTTTCCTGCAAGAAATGGGAAGCAAGTTATACCCCCCACACCTCCTGACAGGGGACATTATAGCGGAAGACACCTATACTATGTCGGGTCAAATGTTAGGGTCCCTCCAAGTGTGTTTGAATTGTTGTTAAGAACATAGATATGCAACCAAACCTTGAATAAGAGGACTCGAACATCTCAACCATTTAGGAGTTTATGGCTTTTCTGTACCAAAAAAACTAAAGAATATTTGGCATAGTGCTGTAGTGGATTTATAATCAAAATCAACTAATATT
This sequence comes from Coffea eugenioides, assembly GCF_003713205.1. NCBI lineage: Eukaryota > Viridiplantae > Streptophyta > Magnoliopsida > Gentianales > Rubiaceae > Coffea > Coffea eugenioides. Next base: position 37,165,457 of record NC_040043.1, read on the forward strand.
AGAATAGAAAGATCACTTAAAAGACTCTTGAGGTAAAACAAATATACCTGAACTTCTGTGATGCCCAAAACATTGATTCTTGATGCAGAACCTTTCACGTGCAGAGCAGAAATCAGAAAGTTATGTGTTTGCCAAGAACGAAGAACTATGGGTATATCATCTTCATCAACATATGGATCTCCTGCTGATTGCCCCAAGAGCTCAAACAATAGGCCCCCAGCCACCCTAACTGGTACCTATAGAAGTTTAAAATTTTAATTAGGTTTCCATGCATTCTGGGAAAAAAGTTATTCTTATTAAACTTCTTAATCTTTTCCATCATACAAAAATCATCCAACACTTATCTAAACTTGGCCTTTTTTCCATTGTTGGACATGGAACAGGAAACAGCTCAAAGTAAAAGCTGAAGAATCAAAATTCCTTTCACTTAACACCAAGAGAATTCAAGGAATTAACATGTTTGACCAATCATATTACTTTTTTCATAGTATGCCCCTGGACTAATTCTTCATGGTATGAACTATGAAGGTAAATCTTGCACCTTGTCTAGCAAGTCTTTTGTCCTGTGTGTTGAACATGAAGCATCATCATTGTTTTGTTAAATAATTTTGCTAAGAGAATATAAGTATTCTTGTGAATAACAAATTAGTAAGGGTATTCTTGTTTAGTTTGTTAGGTTTGTACTCCTATAAATACTAGTTGGTCACTAATAATACTGTGACTAGATGTTTTCTTTCCAAAATACCTGTTCTCATGGTATCAAAGCAAAAGTCCTAGGGTTAGGGTTAAACATCTAGCAAAAGTCTTGTTCACGCGATATTGGTCATCGCGTGTTGTTCACGTGATACTGTTCATCGACTGTTCACGCGTTACTGTTCATCGCGAATTTTGACTTCTTTTTTGTTTGAAGTGCTATTCGCTATGATTGAAAGTTTTGATAATGCGGTTACCACTGACTAAGTTGAATCAAGTTCTTCAGCACATAGGTCCCAGAAGACTTTTACTATATCCAAGGAAGATTATGTTAAATTCCTACAGTACCAAGCTACAAATCACGCATCTCTTCTCTCTATTTCTTTAGCACAAAAAGGTAATGACTCATAGATTATTGACTCCGGGGCTACTGATCATATGTCAGGTACCTCTAAAAATTTTTCTAATTTTCAAGAGTCTACTTCCTTCACTCATGTTATTTTAACTGATGGATTTACCACTAAATTTAAAGGACTAGGCACTGTAGAAATTAACTCATCTCTTCCGCTGTCTTCTGTTCTTTACGTACCCAATTTGCCCTTTAATCTAATGTCTATTAGTAAACTCACTAAATCTCTACAATGTTCAGTTACTTTTTCTCCTGATTTTGTTGTCATTCAGGATTTGAAGACAAAGAGGACGATTGGTGGAGGGCGTGAGCATAATGGTCTTTATTTTCTCAACTCCAATGGTCCGATTGCATGTCCTGCTACTGTTTCTCCTCTTGAAATTCACTGTCGTTTAGGTCATCCGTCTTTACAAAATTTGAAAAAGTTGATTCCTACTTTGAGTCAGTTGTCTTTGTTAGAATGTGAGTCTTGTTAGTTAGGAAAGCATCATCGTGTTTCTTTTGCTCCTAGAGTCAATAAACGGGTTTCTAAACCCTTTTTGTTAGTTCATTTTGATGTTTGGGGTCCTTCGAGTCACTTCAAAGTTAGGTTTTAAATATTTTGTAATCTTTGTTGATGATTTTTCAAGAGTTACATGGTTTTATTTAATGAAAGATCATTCAAGACTATATTCCACTTTTTGTGCATTTGTTACAGAAATAAAGAATCAATTTGGTGTGCTGTACGTATACTTCACAGTGATAATGCGAAAGAATATTTTTCTACTCCTTTTAATATCTTTATGACTAAATCCGGTATTATTCATCAATTCTCTTGTCCTCACACCACAACAGAATGAAGTTGCTGAAAGAAAAATTGGACATTTAATCGAGATTGCTTGGACACTTTTGTTGCACATGAATGTGCCCAAACAATTTTGGAGTGATGCAGTTCTAACTGCATGTTATTTAATTAATCGCATGCCATCTAATATCCTTAGAGGCCAATTACCTCACTCCATTCTTTTTCCTCATGAACCTGTGTTTAAATTACCTCATCGTATTTTTGGATGTGTGTGTTTTGTTCATCAGCTTGCTCCCGGGGTGGATAAATTAGATCTTCGTGCTATTAAGTTTATTTTCTTGGGATACGCACGAGCGCAAAAAGGGTATAGATGTTACAGTCTAGTTTTAAATCGATTTTTTACTTGTGCTGATGTTACTTTCTTTGAATCCACTCCATATTTTATGAAACGCGGTATGCCTTGTGAGTTAGACCAGTGTCCCTCTTTTTTCTCTCCTGTTTTACCAGTCCCTTCCTCTTTATTACCTAAATTATCTAGTCCATCAGATTCCATAGCTCGATTATCTCGTCCTAATCTTCAAGTTTATTCTCATCGTTCCATGGTTGAGAAAGTTCCTGATATGCTATGCACTTCACCAATTAACTCTCAATCTTCAAATCCAGGTATGACGCCCTCCTCTGAGTTAGATCTTCCTATTGCTTTACGCAAAGGTAAGAGGCGTTGTACTTCTTATCTTATTTCTAATTTTGTTTCTTATTCTCGTCTCTCTATGTCATATTCTTCTTTTGTTGCTTCCCTTGATTCTGTCTCCATTCCTAAGTCTATTACCCATGCTCTTAATCATCCTGGTTGGAGATTAGCTATGCAAGAAGAGATGTCTGCTTTGGAACAAAATGGTACTTGGGATCTTGTCCCTCTTCCTTCTGGTAAGCCTGTTGTTGGTTGTAAATGGGTGTACACTATAAAAGTGCAGTCTAATGGTTCTATTGATAGATTGAAGGCTCGTCTGATAGCTAAAGGATTTGCTCAGGTGTATGGAATAGACTATTTAGAAACATTTTCTCCTGTTGCAAAGATTACCTCGGTTCGTCTTCTTATCTCTTTGGCAGCAATTTATAATTGGTCATTGCATCAGTTGGATGTGAAAAATGCATTTCTACATGGAGATTTGGAAGAAGAGGTCTATATAGAACAACCTCCTGGCTTTGTTTTTTAGGGGAAGAATTCACGGTTGGTTTGTTGTTTGAAAAAATCCTATATGGATTAAAACAGTCTCCGAGGGCTTGATTCGGCCGGTTTAGTAGTGATGTCATGGAGTTCGGTCTGACAAGATGTGGAGTAGATCACTCTGTATTTTATTGGCATTCTAATGCTGGTAAAATTTTATTAGTTGTTTATGTGGATGATATTGTGATTACAGGTGATGATGTTGTGGGGATCCAGAAACTTAAATCCAATCTGCAGGCAAATTTTCAAACAAAGGATTTAGGTCATCTACAGTATTTTCTGGGTATTGAGATAGTTCGGTCTAAATATGAAATTTATTTATGTCAAAGGAAACATGTACTCGATATGCTGAGTGAAGTTGGAATGTTAGTTTGCCGACCTGTGGATACTCCTATGAATCCTAATGTGAAATTAGTAGGAGATCAAGGTGCATTATTAGATGATCCTAGACAATATCGAAGACTTGTGGGTAAATTAAATTATCTCACTGTAATGAGACCTGACATTTCGTTTGCAGTGAGTGTTGTGAGTCAATTTCTTGATACCCCTCGTACTAGTCATTGGGATGCTGTTATACGGATTCTCAGATATCTTAATAGTGCTCCTGGAAAAGGGTTTATTGTATCAAAATCATAGACACACTGATATTAAGGATTATAGTGAATGCAAATTGGGCTGGTTCTGCCTAAGATCGAAGATCGAAATGTGTGTGCTTTGTTGGTGTAATTTCTAAGTGTCGTGGAAGAGTAAGAAGCAACAGTGTCCTCCAGATCAGTGCAGAATCTGAATAGCCGCGCTATGCTACACTGTTGTGTGAGTTAGTTTAGTTTTGAAGCGGGCATGTTACTTGAACTTGGATTGAGCAACAGCCTATGAATTTAGTGATTGATAATCAGGCGGCGTATATTGCGTCTAATCCAGTGTTTCATGAAAGGAAAACATATTGAAGTTGATTGTCATTTCTTCAAGAGAAATTGCTTGACGGAGTCATCAAGACATCTCAGACCGTCTGTAGATCAATTGGCTGACTTGTTTACCAAGAGTTTAGGGGGCTCTAGGGTGAAATATATTTGTAACAAGTGGGTGCTATGATAATATATGCTCCAACTTGAGGGGGGAGTGTTAAGAGAATATAAGTATTCTTGTGGATAATAAATTAGTAAGGGTATTCTTGTAAATAGTTTGTTAGGTTTGTACTCCTATAAATACTAGTTGATCACTCATAATACTGTGACTAAATGTATTCCTTCCAAAATACCTGTTCTCAAATTTAAACAGTAAAAGCTCTCCCAATAGCCAACCACTCAGAGCTTTTGTTGGTGAGTATTTTTCTTCTCAATGAGACAAGAAGGATGACAAAGTTTGCTTCAAGAGCAAAGCTGCGAATTGAATAAGTAAGACTCATGTCTAGACAATACAAGATGACATGCGTCATGAGACATGAAGGATGAGAAATTTTGCTTCATGTGCAAAGCTACAAATTTTATGGCTAATATTCATGTCTTGACAACAGGTAAGAATAAGAGGTAGTTGATATGCTTGGTAACAAGTAGGTCTGTCAGAATATTAAATCAAGTTAATGAAGGAAATGTTGTAGATTAGGCAAGGGAAAGCACTTGTGGCATCATATTTTGTTTTTTGTACCTAGGTACTGCAACACATAATAAGACTTTCTTGTAAATGGGATACAACATCCATGAGTACTTCATTATTGAGATATTTTCCATCGTCATGGACTTTATACTTTTAAATTAGCTTCCAGGTGTAATCTTGACATATTAGCAAAGGGAATGGATTGCAGCTGCTGATAATATTTTCTTTAGAATAGGAAGATTCTCATCTTGTGCTGCTAGAGCAGTCTTTTCCATAAACTCCCTCCTTTCTATGTACCAAACGATCTTGTGATCTAACTTGTCTGCGTCAGACATGGGCAGTATACTGATGATGACTAGAAACTCAACTCACTAGACAAAAACCTAGTATTTTCTAAAGAATCTGCATTTTTCCTTGTGTGGATTCAATAATGGAATGCTTCAGCTATTAGCTTATGTAGCAAATCAGTAGCCTATCCAAAAACACCACAACATCTTCATACATGAACAAGCCCATTGAAGGGAAATAAGGCAGTGCACCGTGATTCCAAAGTGTGACCATTGCAATCAAGTGTGCTGGTCAAGTAGCTTAATAGTCTTCCAGCCCCAGACTAATATGTGCAGAGTTTTTCCTCCCCCCCCCCCCTTTTCTCTCTCTTTGTTACCAAATATTGTGCATTCCCTAACTACAGATCATTAGGCCAATTGATCAAGCTTTATCGAGATAACATCAATAAATTTCAACTACAACATCTTATGCTAGTTCAGCATCAACTCATGTACTCATCTACTTACCATCACCATCAGTTGCATTTCCATGTTCCTCACTACTATTACAAATATATTCCTCCCTATAACATCAGCAAATAAAAGTATCATGTCAAAATCATCCAAGATTGTAGTCTGCAGAGAAACTGAAAAAAGGAGAAGAATAGAGTAGCAGTCAAATTCCTAGTGGAGCACTAAAAACTTGGTCGCATTAAATTTTCATGGATTAAATGCACTAAATTTTCATGGATTACGTGTCTTAAATTGAGAAAATGAGTTAGAGGACCCTATTCAACAGTTTATATTTTACTGGCATGGTTTGATAAATAAGTTTCACAGTCAATTAGTTAAACAACCAAAACAGCATGTCTGACATATGGTAATTTATATAACCATACAATCATTACCAGTTACTTATAGTGCTCAAAAATATTGGCCAAATCACAAAACTTCATACGACAGCATACAAGTTGTGTTTTGTTGATATCAGTTCATTTCCCCATAGATATTGGATAAAGTATGCAATCAGGCAGAAAAGCAGGATCATTAAGAAGTAAAATAACTTGCATGCTAAATAATTTATCTACCTCATAAAGGAGATGCTTCATCCGGTCACTTATTAGTCGATTTTCATCTCTTAATGCAACAGAAATTGCAGGATGCAGCCACTGGGCACTTTTGAGCCATGCATCTACACATGGATGCCCTGCAGCAACATGACACCACCATGTGGGCCCAGCTTGACGCTCCCAGTAAGGAGCAGCTAAATCAGCAACTGTGAGGTCCTCTTCATCATCCATCAAATCAACTTGCTGTTCAGACCATCCAGCATCAATTTGCACAGTTTGAACAAGTTCAGAAATTCTAGCCCATCCAATTGGAATCCAATGACTACCTTCAAACCTTTCCACAGAATGCAAACAGTCTGGTTGCAAGTTTGGTCTATCTGCATCACTATCCAAAGCACCATTCCCGGAAGCACCAATCTCATGAAGAGTTGCTGGATCTTTGGAATTTATCATGCTTTTTCTCTGAGCAGGAGGTTCAACCCCTCCATGAGTAGGCATGGGTGTAGTGACATTCCCAGTGTCTACTTGAGGGATTGACAAGATCTTGGAATAAGATTTTGACCGTACTGATCTCCTACGCCCCCGCACAAATTCAAAAGCACAAATAAGTCCATCCGTCCAAAGCTCACTCCCTGGCATGACATCCTTATTGTAGCGGGTTTTGTGGCCTTCTGGCCTCTTTGTTGAGCTGCCCAGGGAGGAATGGTCTTCACTCATTCCATTCATACTGTATTCCATAGAAATCAGATATCGAGTTTAAGCGAGAAACTCCACAAAACTGCCAGCACTGGGATGGTGAGGGATCAGAAGATGTAAAAGAGCTATCACCCAGCCTATATGGAGACAAGCTCTAAGATGTGGGCAAGTAATTTAAAAACAGCCACATAAAGGACACTTGTGAGAACGACTTATAGTGAAACTTGGCAGGATAATGGCATTTCACCATAGCCTATAGAAAAAGGTAAAAAACAAAAAAAAAAATTATGCATTAACAGCCTTGAAAATCATCAATGGAATTTTAACTTCGTTTATCAGTTTTCCAGGAGTTCACAATAAAGAGCACAAACAACAGACAAAGTAATGGGATGCCCAGAGACAGGACCATGAAGTAGGCAATGAGTGCTGCTAACATCTAGGTCGTTTTGTTTGTTTTGATGTCGAATAATTGCCCAGCATCGGATTCAATGCTGTACATTCAATCCTCTACAAATTCAAGCATTTTATCTTTGTTTATTATCTGACTTTAATGAAACATACAGGAGATCAAACTCTCAAGCTCCACGCTTATCATGGCTCAGTTGAGTCAACCATATCGACACTTGCAAAACATTCTCAACGGTGCAAACTTAACAGGTAATCACAATCAAGCCCAGGGAATAAATGCTTTTGACAAGCTACCAAATGAGATGTAGCATCCACAGATAGATAATTCACTGGTTCTGTAAACCAATAAAAGCCAAGGACTTGAACCTAGTAAGCTAATATCAATCCACTCATTGCTAATCAGAAGCAAGAGGTACTGCACGCCCAAAATTTTCCCCTACAGGTATCATGCATTGGGATCATCACTCTCCAAAGGCATAAACCCTCTAAGATAATCCAAAATTTGAAGAAATACCTTTCATCTCAGCTCGTGCATGCAGTTCTCATGAAAACAAATCTCTATACTTGTACTCAAAGAAAACAAAAAGAAAATTCCAGTTGAGACTTCCTCAGTGACAGAACGAAATCCAAATGCACCGAATTATCATATTTACTCTAAACTAGAGTGAATAATGAAACCCAAAGGACATCTATCACACAACTAAAAGCTACTCAACGTAATTTTCTTACCAAATCCTACTTTATCAAAAAGTTGATTTCTTGTTTTACCTTTTGTTTAGACCATATGCAACACCACCCCTATCAGCTAAATTAACAATATCCAACTAGTAAACATTCGACTCAACAATTTTCTATTCAACCATTGTCTCGTTATCTAGGGCAATCTCTATTCAGTTACTTGTTGAGGTAAATATTTATTTAAATAATATACAGTGTCTAGTAATTTTCTTCTCTTTGTTGTTATTTGGCCATGAAACAGCACAGGTAAAGCCTCCACAACTCGAAGAAAGTTGCTCGGTTTGTCCATCATTCCCCCTCTTCAAATTATCCTCAAATGTCTCCTTTTCTTCCCCAGGATTTCTTTGCTTCATGAATTAGCTCTTTAATTTTATACCAGTAAACAGATTCCACCCAAAAAAAAAATTTAAAACCCACATTTCTATTTATTCAATCATTCGAATTTCGTTAACTTCATTAGCTTTCATTCAGTTTCCATAGCTACATATCCTATTGAATGATAAAAAGAAGGGGGCAAAAAAAAAAAAGAATAACAATATAAATTTAAAAACAATCATATTGCTATTTATTTACTTCATAAAACCTAAAATATCGTGAACAAACAGAACCCCAAAATAATCAAAACCTCAGATCAATCCCTTTCAATGAATTAGGCAGGAAAAAAAAAACGACAGAATAAACGACGCCGCATGCAGATACACGCGGACAAGTGTGTGTCTGTGTGTGATGTTACATACATATTTGAAGGAAATTTCCCAAGTTAATAAAATTCCGTAGAAAAGGAATTAATTACCAGAGAATTAGAGGTCTGAAGATGGACGGAAGAGCAGAAAGGCAGTGAGCATAATTCTAGAAAAAGATTGAAAGAGCCGAAACACACACACACACACACGTATTGTTTATGAGTGTGAGTCAAGAATGCTTTCTCCCCGTTTTGCTTTTTGAATATATTTTTGTCATTTTGTAATTGTTGCTGGGTAAAAAGTGAGGTACAAGCATGTAAAGGCCAAGTAATGTGCACCTCTATCAATTTTATTTTTGTCAAATTAATAAATAATTTTTTTAAAAAAAGAAGTTTTAGTTTGGAAATGAATATTTTCCAAATTTTATTTTTTCAAAAAAAAGGCTTTAGTTTGGAAATAAATCTTTTCCATTTTATTTCTATCATGGGAATGTTTAAATTAAAGTTCAAATGGATCAATTGCTTTTATGTATTTTTATACACAAATGGATTTCAAAAAAAAAAAAAGAAAAGAAAAAATTTGAATGTGTATGAGGTCGGCTTATTTCTCAAAATAATCCCAAAAATTAAATTTGCTTAAAAATGGGGGTATTTGGAATGTTTTTCTAATATTAACATCGTCGAAACATTCAAATGCAGTGACCATTTTGTTTTTGATTTGTTTCATGTGTCAACATGGTATTCGACACAAATTTTTTTAATAGAATGTGTCTATAGACTCAATTTTTTTAAAATTTTTTTTTAATATATCTGTCACTGCACAAGCTTATGCAGCGACAGAAAAATTTATTTTAAAAAATGTTGTTAAACGCATTTTATAAAAATAATAATTTAAGACATATTTTAAAATTATGTGTCTGTCGTCACACAAGGTTGTGTAGCGACAAATACTTGTTTGCCTAAAAAAAAAGCATCATGGGCAGCCACTAATTACTCCATTAATGGCTAGCCTTGATCGATAGGACCCTTAAAAAAAATTAGAATTGCTAGATCAACAGCTTTATAGCTATTGGATGACCGAAAAGTTCTATAAATAGCTCCCTGTTCGATGATCCACTTGCACAATGATTACTCCATCAACGGCTAGCCTTGGTCGACGGGACCCTTAAAAAAAATTAGAACCGTTGGATCAACAGCTTTATTGGTGTTGGATGACCCAAAAAATTCTATAAATGGCTCCCCATTTGATGATCCACTCGGACCATCCTCATTTTTTAGAAATTCTTCTCTCTTCTTTGTCTTTCTATTTCTATCCTCTCTTTGCACCTATTTCTGTATCTCTACCTCTCCGCTCTCCATTGCCTTTCACTTTTAGGTGTGCCTTTCACTTTTTGTTATTCTGCTGAGTGAATTATTAAAATATTATTACTTTTATTATCTAATAAATTAAGTATAACAATATTATTATATATTTCATCACAGTCAGTCAGTCTTTCACTTTCTATAGTTAGTCAGCGCATTTTCGAAGTTTCTTGCCTGGAGTAGCATATTTACAGCTTTAAAAGTGAGTATTTATTTCAGTTACACTAACATGTATATCCTTGCCTATCAAAATAATAAATAAATTTTAATTTTGTAGATAATCATGATTATGCTACTTACGTGAATTTGTAAACATGATAATTATATTAGTTTTGTGGATAAATGATTATGTCACTTACATGAATTTTTAGTTTGTGGCTAAGTTAATAAATAATTTTTAGTTTTGTGGATAATCATGCTTATGTCGAATTTGTAAACATGATTATTATGTTAGTTTTGTGAATAAATAATTTTTAAACATGTTTATTATGTTATTTTTGTCGATAAATGTGAATAAATAATTTCTAAACATGTTTATTATGATATTTTGTGGATAAATGATTATGACACTTACATGAATTTTTAGTTTGTGGATACATTAATAAATAATTTTTAGTTTTGTGGATAATCTTGATCATGTTATTATAGGAATAATAACATGCTCTAGTAGAAATTATTTATAAATCATGATTTGGTAATTGTGATCCTATTGATATATCTGTATAATGGTTATACATTGCTATTGCTATAGAGGAGAACACTATAGTTTTAGAAGGGACGTATCAATATATTGAAATTAAATGTGTCAACAACTTGTTGAAGAATGAAAACAATTTAACATTATCTTGTGAATAGTTATTTATTTCGTACAATTACAAATGTTAAAAGATGTACCGAAAAATAATTGTTACATTAGAAGGAAAATGTCAGCAGACATCGCATTTGTAGTTCAGTTTTATTGCGAAGGAAAAATAGTATCAGCCAGTGGATCATTTCCATACAATCCTCCTTAGTGCAACAAAACTATATTAATGAAAGAACGAATGGGTTATGATGAGTTTGTTGATAGATTATACACTTACATGGGCCTAGATCGGGATGCTTTCAAGTTGCATCTGTGGTTCAGGAATTCCATAGGTATAGGTGCTTTTGCTGAGTTGCAATTAAAGTCTAACTATGGCATTGACATGCTGTACCACATGAAATCATTATCACTTGAAATGGCATGTGAGATCTATGTGGCGAGATGGGCATGCGTGGGAATTTGATCCAAGGGAAGCTGGAAGCATGCATGGGGCACGAAGTGTTTGAGAGATGGGCTCCAGTTCTACGGTCGACTTTCCTAAAATGGAGATGCTTGTAATGAGTCCTCCAACCACCATACTCGAAAGTGAGGGCATAGACGTCGAACTTGACTCCGAACCTAAATCGGAGGAGGATGACTCTAGTGCAGATGTCTTCAAGTATGATGGTTCCAATCGAGCAGATGCGAATCCAGTTGACGAGGCATGTCCTAGTGCATCCTGCCATTTCATTTTGAACTATATCTCTAATAAAGTGAAGGTGTCGATGCCGTGATGGATTTTGGCCCCACGTACAGAGGAAATGTGGAGAAGTTAAATGTGTGGGATGAACACAACAATTAGGTATGGTGTTTGAAATAATGAAGTATGTGCAACGAGTCATTAAGTTTTGATCAATCAAGTACAACATGGAATATAAAGCGAGGGAAAGCAACCATATACCTGGTATGTTTGTTGCAAGTCCCGCAACGCCTCACCACCCTGTAATTAAAGTTGTGGCATACCACAACATGTAGAAGATTGTAACTCTGTGAGGGAGCATAGCTTTGTTCGTGTCTCCAACTACAACGACCACAGTCAGCTGAGTTCCAGCATCATTGCCATTTACATTATAAACCATATCGACAGCAGTCCATTTTTCTTGATCAAAGAAATTCAGATGGCAATTAAGCGTGAGTTTTACACCGATATGTCCTACAAAAAGGCTTAGTATGCCCACGACACGTCATTGATATTGTGAGAATCCTCATTTTTAAAATACAATTTCCCCAAACTACATGCCTTGCACCAAGAATTAAACCACCTCTCATATGCCCTAACATTATATTTTACAATGTGTTACAACAAATCCCTTGTATTGACCCTCACTTTAAAACACAATTTTCTTATTTACATGCCTTATTATAAGATCTAGACCATTTAATATATGCCCTTACAATATATTTTCTATGTGTTATAATAATTTCCATGCATTTCATTTCAATTCATTTTACTTGAAGTAAAATATTTCCTTGAGTTAGGTTGTAAATAATTCACCACTTGTAATTGTCCAAGTGTTCTTTTATTAGTGGTTGGAACTTTACATGTAGGATTAGAGGTGTTAAATATGTATTGGTACATTTAGAAAGGTTAGTATGTCATTAGTCAAAGATTAAGAAAGGATTGGACAAGGATGGAGCCAAGTGGCAAAACCCTAGCCATGGATCTTGTTTGACCAAAAGTTAGAAGATAATTTAAACCATCTTGGAGCTTTCTTTCCCTTAGCTTGGCCAAATTTCTTGAAGCTTAGAGAGGAAGAGAGAAACTCCATTTTCCTTGCTTTCTAACCCTAGTAAATCAAGAGCAAAAATCAAAAGAAAAAGATCTTGAGTGGGTTAAGAAACTTCCCTTTCATTCCTAGTGGTTGATCCAAGCTTGAAGCTTCCATCTTGGTGGATTGTTTGGTGACCTAAGCAACTTGTAAGAGAGGTAAATGACCTTTAAATTTAGGGGTTATGATGTTATATCATCTACTTTAAGTTTTTATGGTGAAATACAAGTTGTTTTGGTTGAGATTTGGGGTTAATTCCTTGAATTAAACAAGTAGTAGTTAAGCTTGTTAGTATGCCTACCAAGTGTTTGATGAAATGCCTAGCCCTTGTTCATGTGTGTGTATGAGGTATTAACATGATTTGAACCCCTTTTTAGTAGATCTAATATGTGAGGACTTGCAAATTCCTTATATTTTCTCAAATTCCCTTTTATTTGAAAATTATTTGGTAATTATTATTCATACCATCCTACGGCTAAATCACCCTAGAAAAGTGCCAAAAGTCATAGGAAATTAGGGTTTTCCTATTCGTTTTCAATTCAAGGTGAAATAAGAATTTTCGTGTATCCGCAGTGTAATTATCCGGTACAGAGTACGGATCAAATTTGGTGCTTAAGAGTGACTTTTAAGTGAGAAATAATATGTGATTAGAAGCAATGATATAAGGTTAGTGAATAGGAAGTAAAAACCCTAGTACGTGTGTTTTAAAGAAAAACAGCGCGAACCGGCGGGTCCCGCGCACTACCGTTTGAACGCACCACTTGACCACCACTTTCTTACCATACAAACTCATTAATACTTGAGCAAAATATCTTCTCATTTGCCAGCTAGTTTGACCGAAATTTAGGGCTCAAAATAGCAAGGAAAAGAAAGAGAAAAATGAAAGGTGGTGGTGGCGACACTTGTCGTCACCTAAGAGTTTCTTGACCAAGAGAGTAACCATCCTTCTTATCCCAATTTTTGCACCTTTCCTCTTCATTATTTCAGCAGCTTGGCCGACCAAAGAGAGAGAGAAAAGAGAGAACAAGAACAACTTTCTTCTTCTTGATCTTAGCTATCCAAGTGAGAAATCAAACTTCCAAACCGATTAAAGTGCTAGTTGTGGGCTTAAGAAGCTAGGGCAAACAAAAATTTCCAAAGGAAGTGGAGTATCACTCTTCCAAGCTTGTCTTTGAGGTATAAGATCTGATTATGGTTTTTGGTCTTTTAAATTTTGGTTTAAGATGTCATCTAGTTCATGTTTTGGCTTGATTACAAGATATGCAAGTGGATGTGATGATTTTTGGATGATATATGCAAGTTAGGGTTTAATAAATTTCTGCCTAAACTTGTTGTATAGTTAGTATATGTTGTATATAAGGTTATATAAGGGGTTTTGGTAGTAAGTGAAGTAAGAAATCAAGAAAGGTTGCATTGAAATCAACAAATTCCAGATTTCTGGAAATTTTCACCCTATTCTGCCCGTTTTTGTTGCACCATGTTAGAGGCCGAATTGGGCTTGGAATAAAACATCAAAGTTGTATATAATGGTATTTTATAGGTGCCTACAAAATTTCAGCTCAATCGGAGCAATGTAGCCTGTGAAAAGACCAAAATACCCTCACTGTTTTAGGATGTTTCTAGTGTTCCGTTTTAGTCAGTTCATCCAGTTTATCATGTTTATTCACTAGGATCCGTGCAGATTTAGCCAATTCCAAAACATGAAAGTTTTAGTTTTCTGTCTTATATTTTCAACGCCTCTAAGAACACCTTAATCGGACCTTGGTAACCTGAGATATAGCCATTTAAAGTAGTGCGGTTAATTAGCCGACTAGTTGGATTTTGGTTCTGTAAATTGGGAATTTGACTAGGTTGCATTGGAAACTGGACTAAGTGATCTTCATGAAAATTGTAGCCCTGTGTCTTAGCTTCGAAACGGAATAAGATTCATTCCAATCCGATAAGCGTAGCCTCGGATGTGTTCTTTCCGCAACCACACGTCAAATCTGTCTTTTGCTAGATTGCATTTCCGCACTTGTTATTAGTTTAATTCTTGTTCTTATATTGTTTTGAGCCTATGGAACGGCTATTGACTTGAATCTATGATATGTATGACTTTGGGATTGGTTGAGGAAAAATAATGAAGCCATAAATGGCTGGAAAATAGGTAAACACAAAGGGCGTGCTGCCCAAATTTTCGCTTAAGAGCTAAGTTTCTATTTGAACTTATATATTTTCGATTGGCAAATCCTATGACTGTTTTTCCATCTTAAAACATGATCCTTCTTCAATTGGAAACTCCAAATATTTACTTACTTTTACCCAAATAGAGAGGAGTGGTTTAGGGTTTTTCTTGGGTATTTTGTCCTCCCTTTTACATGAATTTCATTAAGGCATTTAGTCTATAATATCTACTTGAATATGAGATAATTTTGAACCATATAAACGATTCCGAAAACAGTATTTCTTAGCCTATCTAGTTCGATTCCGACTTGTCGTTAGTTCAAGGATTTCCATTGGAAAATTTTATGACCCTTTTGAATTTGGTTTCACGCTTGGATTACGAAACCCTAATTATTTCCGACCACAGATTCAAATACCCTCTTTTCACTTAAGAATCATCTTTATACGTCCTACTAGTAATTAGTCGGACTTCCTTTAATTTTACCTAGTTGATTTACTAGATAACTTGTAATATGTTCTCTTGCTTAATTTTAGGTTTCATTGGTGATTGAGGAATTGGACGTTATTTTGCTTGTATAGGTGAGTGTTCCTTGTTTGTTATATTTCCTTGACTTATTGGCTTGTTATTATTGATTGATAATGTGTTAAGTGCTTTCAATGATTAGCCAAAATGAGTTTTCTAGGCGAGTGTGTACTTTATCGCACTCAGCCTAAATGATTGTGAACTTTTCAATGATTGAACGATTGAAATGTTACTTGTGCATGAATGTAAGCCTTTTGGCTGAACTGGCCACTGCCCCTTATTACCGATCGACTCGAGCCAGAAGCGGACTCGATCGGGCGATTTGGTGACCTGGGTGAACGTTTGGTATACTCGAGTATTACCTTGAAGGTTGGTGGAGGTTGGTGGAGCCTGGCCAATGCCCAGGAAGGGTTGAATGAAATGAACGAACAAACGAACGAATGAGGGTTTTATTGATAAATGAACAATGCATTTTCAAACGAATGAAGGAATAAGGGGAATGAAAGGAGAATGAATGAATGAACGAATGAATGAATGGCTCCTTGAGAGCACGTATCCTTTTAATGAATGTGTTTATCACTTTGTATTGTAAATGTTTTCTTGAATTATGGGTTAATGTATTGGGTTTATTACTTGTATATATGTTCGGAACCTCACTGAGCTTTTAGCTCATCCCTTTAGTTTTGTTTTCCTTAACAGGGGAAGGCGAGCAAGGGCGAGAGCTCTGTATCGACTGGCTGGGTCTAGTTTTGGTTTTGTTTTAGTTCTCGCCCTAGTGCTTGGCACGGGCTGGTTGTATGGTGACTTGAGAACTTTTGTATTCTCGACGGTTGTACTTCTTTCTGAGATAGCAATTTATATAAGTTTTGTTTTAAGTTTTGGATCCTCGTTTTGCTCTTTCTTGTGGTTCTATTTCTGATCTGTGTGAGTGAACGACTGAGTCCTGACGAGAGTTGGGCAGGCGACCTGCCGAACCTTGGGGTACGCCCTAGGGGGAGGTGGGGCCGTCACATAATACTTGTTATGTGATTGGAGTACAAATCATGAAAGGTTGAAAGTTAGAAAAGTTGGGGAGGTGCTGTCCAAAAATTTCAAGGGCTTGCTGCCATGTTTTGCTTTGATAATTTCGTGCTTAATTTGGCTACAAGTGTGAGGGATATATGTTGGGTTATGTGTGTGGAGGTTGTCTACAAAAAATTCGCCGATTTGGTTGGATAAATCTTGAGTTATGAGCAAAGAGGCAAAACTGGACTAGGTCCAGGAATTTTCTGACCAGTGATCTTGTGAAGGTCATAAAGTTTTACTCAATGATCAGAATTGAGTGCCGTTTGTGGAAATTGAAAGTAGACTCTTAGAGCTTTAAAATGGTACCAAGCTCATTTTCTGGTTCATCCCGAACGATTCGTGGCGAGTCTTGAAAGTTGGCTGCCCGGTTGTTATTGTTCATCCGAGACTGTCCAGAAAATTCATTTGGATGCTTAATTTTGAACCACTTACGTTTGGATTTTGGAAATGGTTTCTTCTACACAAATATAGCCTTGTGAACCTAGTTTCTAACGGCACTGACAGAACCTAATTCTGACTTTTCTACAGTGAATTATAACCATTTTCCCGAGACTGCCGGGCAAGACTGTTTAATCCGAATAAGGAACCTTCAAGTCTAAATGAAACATTTCTTTTGCCGAGCTTTCATGTACACACTAAACTTATTTTCTCATGAACTTTTACCATGGTATGGACCTCATTGCAGGCCGGATTAAGTAGCCTAGACTACTCACTCGGTTTCTTAATGAACCTATACTTTAGTAAGGAACGAATCCAATTGTTAATGATTTCACTCGTTGACCTAGGTTTGGGAAACGAAGGTGATCGTAACTGAGACGTTTGACGTCGATTGCTACTTTTGCTTGACAGGTGAGTGTTCCACTACCTGCTACCTGTTACCTGAATATTTGAAATACTTGATTTATGACTGTTGGAGCCAAATACTGTTTTGATAAAATGGAGGCGAGCGTGTACTTTATCGCACTCGACCTCACTTGTTTTCCAATGAGGCTCTGTATACATTATTATGAGATGTGATTTCTCTATATATGACTGTGTTTAAGTTGTTTGGGTGATATCCCATCAACTACTGCTACTGTTTGGGTACCCAACCTCTTAGGTGAGTCGGTTGTATCGAGCCAGCAAGGGCTTGGTCGAGAAGGCCGATAAACCTTGGGGACTGATGTTTGGAGGTCCTGGTGAAGTATAGCCGTTGTGCTTGCTTGTTGTGTTGCCCAGCACCACCAGTGGTAAAATCCTCGACTTGATCCTGTTTCTTTGGAATCTTGAATTCCTGGTATACTCGAGTATTACCAAACTACTGTTTGTGGCGTGCGGGCCCGGTAGGGGGTTGATTGGTGGACGGAGACTGGTGAAAGTGGTGTTCTACGGACCCTTTTATACTGTGCATACAAGTGTTGACGGAGTGTCAACAGGAGGCAATTATGATCAAGCTCAAGTGGATCTTTGGCTTTTGAAAGCCACCCGTATCCTTGAATTGAACTGTGATTAAACTGTTATTCTACTGTACGGTGTTTATTTGATTATTTTGTGACCTTATGTGACTATGTGTTTACTTGTTTTACTTGGAACCTCACTGGGCTTTAGCTCACCCCATTCCCTTTGTTTTCCTTAACAGATCGGGGATGGATTGATCAAGAGCTTTCTTAGCTTTATTTTGTTTTGAACTTGTATTTTGAGATTGTAACCTTTTGTTTAAGGAGACCTTACTTTTGACTTCCGTAAGCTTGAATCTATAAGTTCAACTTATGTTATGTAAGTTATGTGTGGAGTGATAAGTTGACATTTAATTATGTGTATGCTAAACTTTTAGATTGTTAGTGTAGTGTTTATGTTTAATTGGGGTTACACTCCCGTGAATGGAAGATATCTTATCCGCTTCATTTGAGTTATTAGTACTTTGATCGACTGAGCCCTGATGAGAGTTGGGCAGGCAGTCCGCTGATACCCTAGGGTTCGCCTTAGGGAGAGGTGGGACTATCACAGTTGGTATCAAAACTTAGGTTTCAGATCCTTGTAGTATATCCTAGACTTAAATATTTGGGATGCTGGACTGTTGGATTGGTTTAAAAGTTAAGTGACCACTAAAGGGATAAGAATTAGAGCCTAGGGTTGAATTGGTCTGAGCGAGTTAGAAATTTTCGACTTGAGGATTATATCTGATTATTTCCCTTAAGAGTACTTAAGTTTATCTACACTTTATATAGGATGGACGGATCTAGTGGCTCTAGCGATAGATCAGTTGGCGAGACGTCCCGCGAGGACTTACCGATGATTAATTCCAGACCAGGCCCGGAGGAGCTAGAGCCTATTGGAGCCCATCTGACCGCTATAAGTTCGACTTATGTTATGTAAGTTATGTGTGGAGTGATAAGTTGACATTTAATTATGTGTATGCTAAGCTTTTAGATTGTTAATGTAGTATTTATGTTTAATTGGGGTTACTGTGACGCCCCCACTTCTCCCTAAGGCGAACCAAAGGGTATCCGCGGGACGCCTGCCCAGCTCTCGCCAGGACTCACTACAATCCATCATTCAAAAGCCCGAAATACTTTAAGTAACTTCAATACATAATTAAAGTACTTCAAATATCTCACACTTACAATTATGTAGCTTTCCAAGCTTAAATACAACCCAACGGAAAAGGGGTACAATAGCCATCCGTTATAATATAACTTAAAATCTTCAAAAGAACACAATCTAGTACTACTCACGAGTACCCTTGGTCTCGAACCCTGTAAAAGAAAACCACAACGTGGGATGAGCTACACAGCCCAGTGAGGTTCCAAGACACTCTAACAATTCAAATAAATCAAGTAAGTTGGGCATATCATATGCATGGTTCAAGGTTACACAATGGCATGTTATCATGAGGTGATGATCACTGTACGGGTAATTTGAGACATGTATCATGGTATAAGACATTTATCATGAGACAGTTATCATGGTTCAAGACATTGGCATGTATAGTTCACGAGTAATTGGAGCTTATTACCGGTGCGAGTAATTCAGCATATTACAGGTAGGGAGCATTAACATGAAACAGGTACCATGATATGAGTACATTGAACAGGTAACAGATATGGAGCATACCGCAGGCATGGCTCAGGATTTCATGTTGACATTTTAGCATGAAACAATTATCATGATACAAGGTAAACATATACTGTAGGATACGGTGTTCCAGTGGAACTCTGTCGGTCATCTGCACCTTATGACTTCCGGATCCCCTCGGTTTGACTGGCCATCACCTTATCCCTCCAGTGGTAATACTCGAGTATACCGAAACGGTGTCCCAAGGTTCCAACCTACCCGACCGAGCCCAGTCCTGGCTCGAGTAGGTTAGTAACCATGAGCAGGGCCCAGTTCAGCTTAAAGCTTACAACATGCACAGGTAACCAAGTAATTCGACAAAAGGTAAAATTCATCATTTGGGTAGGTCGAGTGAGATAAAGTACACACTCGCCTAACAATAATGGACAGCTTCATGTAACATGTGATTCATGATAATCAAGTAATCAAGTGGATACTTAGCACATAAGCACGTAAGCAATACAAGTTGATTTCATGGGAGCATGTAATTCACGGATATCGAATAGTCATGTAGATTGGAAATCATGTGAGCAAATAGTCAAGTAATCAGGTAGTAATGTCGGTTGGTAAACGGTTCACTGTTAACGGTTCACGGTTCACGGTTAACGGTTAACGGTTAAGTAGTGACGGTTAATTGACAGGCATTTGTCATATGAATAGGCCATCATTGGCCGTTATCCCATTTTTAGCATGTGAGAGTCGAGGAGATTCACTCCAACGACGTATGCAACCTTAGCATACTAAGTCATGTTATTCGATCATTTCCAAGCATGAGTTATTCATCTCAAAAGAGAACGAGTGCGATAAAGTACACACTCGACTCCATTTTTTTAAAACCGAGTAGGCTAAGCAAGCAATCTAGCAAGTTAAGCATGTATCGAGTTCATATGGTCATTTGATATGGTTAATCATTTAACCAATTCTTGTAGATATACAACGCAAGTATACATTCCTTAAATAGGCATGAGTATGGTAAATACTCAACACATAGCACTTAACACTTAATAATCATGAAATAAGCATGTCCTAGACTTATTCAATTACGTATTTCTATATGGAACACTCACCTAGTCAAAACAAGCGAGTAGTTCTCAAACAAGCGTTTGGGCGTCCACTTCGAGTTTCTCTTGAAGGTCTTCTTGAGCGCCTGAGCAATTAACCATCAACTATTATACACTATCACTTAGAACCCCTACTTATCAAAGAAGGTTGTACAATCTAAAGAGAATTCATGAATTGGGTCTTAATTATTCATAATCGAGGCTCAAGAGTGAAGTTTTAAACTCTAAAGAGAAAGACTAGCATTTTTCATGAAATCAAGTTCAAAATGTTCAATCGATATCGAGAAAAGAAGGCAAGTTTCAAAAATCTTATTTTCTAAGAATTTGACAAATTTCAGCTTTGGGTATCGATTTTAGAAAAATCATATCTTGCATTATATAGATCCAAAATTGGAAAACTTAATACCATTGGAAACCTCTTCAAAAGTACTAAAAGTTCTTAGAATATACTTTTCCATGATTCCAAATGGATGACCTTCAAAAGTTGGTTCAAAGTTATTGCTTTAGAATACCAAGACAGTTTCAAGATTGGTTTTTGGGCAACTTTGAAAATTCGGTAAAATTCACACGTCGTAAATCAGCCTCCGAAATTTGTAACTCAATTAGAGTTACAATAAACGTTTAAAAAAAAACAATCGGAACGAGAAACGGAGTTTTGAGCATCAAGATATAGTAACTCCAAGTTGCTGAAAAAGTTAAGACTGTTGGGCTATTTTCCAGGTTTGAAGACTAGATTCGAAGTATCATTTGGTCATCGAGTTGGCATTTGAAATACATCAAACTTAGTACACTAAATCTTCCATGTGTGAACAATATTTCTACCAAGTTTCATACAAAAACTCTCACGGTAAGGTAGTCAATTAAACAACCAAAGTTTATGAAGAGTTTCAAGGCTAAACTACCTTCTCACTTTTCTTTTGTTTACAAACTTTTTGTACCATGAAATCAGTTCCAAATCTCTCCATTATTGAAACCAATAGTTCATAAACATCCACTGAGCAATTTAAAGACCATTGACATCCAAATTTTTAAAATAAAACTCCCCAAATTAGATTTGACCATTTGGCTAAGAGAAAACGAAAAGTTTTCCAGATTCGATGAGCGAATTTTGTGACATCATTTGCATATCAAAATGGTTTTAGAATATTACCAAATTTGGTACAATTAAACCTCCATATGAGGATTACTCTTCTATCAAATTTCATTTTAAAATTCACATGGGAAGGTAGTTAACTAAACCATCAAAGTTCAAGAAATTTCCCCAATGTAAACTGTCTTTTAGCTCTTCTTTCCTTTTTTAAACATTTTGTCCAAAGCAACCAATCCAAATCTGGTTTATTTGTGAAACAAAGTTCAAGAAACATCTAATATAAAGTTTGGTAGATGTTGGACATCAAAGTTTCCAAAACAACAAGTCCCAAATCATTGTTAGTTACAAATCTGTCCGAGTGGAAAATTCTATCACTGTAGCAGTTTCGAACTTTGGCCACAACTCACTCAATTCAACTTGGAATTGGGCGTGGTTGATGGCGTTGGAAAGCTCTCTCATAAATCTGAATTTTATCGGAAGAAACCATTTTCAAATGCTATCCACAAACAGCTCGTTTTTGAGCATCAAGATACAAGTCCTGTCCTGTCTCCTGGAGAGAAACGAAACAGGACAGTGATTTTCAATCGAATGGTGTGATTCACTCAAGTGGAACCAGAACGTGAAATTGGTACCAATGGAAAGCTGGAAATGTCTAGTTTCTAATGCCACAAACGGCACTTGATTTCGACATCGGAGCCAAGAGTTATGGCCGATACAAAACGACTGCCTGGGCAATACGGGATTCATTTTCCAGTTTTGCTAACTTTGGAAATCAACTCATTTGACCAACCAAATCATGTTATTTTTCAATGAAATTTTGTACACAACCAATATAACATGTAAACAACGTAATCAAGCCATTAGAATGTCAAAATTTTGCACATGAGTGGTCGGACAAGGCAGGGGTAAAATCGGAAACTTTTGCTTCTTGCACCCAATGAAGTTTCTATTAATTACACACCATTAATCCATCATTTTAACCACTAAACCAACAATATATCCATCATCAATCATCAAATCAGCAACAACCCAAGAGTGGGAGTTCATAGAGCCCACTTTCACATTTTTCCAACAATATCAAGTCATCTACTTACATGCAAGTGCTTAAAGATGCATATCTACCACCATAAATCAAGTTTAAGGTGATGGATCATGTTATACCTTCTTAATGTACTAGATCAGAATTTTTGGCCCTCAAAATGCTCCAAGAAATCGTGATTTCCAGCACCCTTTTTACAGCTCAAAATGGTGTCCAAGAGTGGATCTAAATGTGTATGAAATTTGGTAGGATTTGGATGAAGATTGGTGAGGTTTTTGTGAGAAGAAATTTTGAAACTTGGAGGTGGAGAGAGAGAGAAAGCTGGCCGGCTGTTTGGAGCTCAAGAGAGAGAGAGAGAGTGATCAGATTTTAGCTTCCAAGAGAAGATACTAACTTGTGGCCACAAATCACCCATTAGTCAACTCACATTAGGGTGCGTTTGGCGCGATTCGGGCTCGATTCCTCTTGCGTTTGTTTCACTAGTACACTAAACCTCTAATGCACTTATATTCATATAAATATTATTCACTCTTAATTGTCCTAAAATAAGGGTCTAAAGTTTCTCAATTTAAATCGCGCGTGTGAAAACGCGTATCTCCAATTTAAGCACGATAACGCGAAACTTCCGAAAAATTCTTATATCAATAGTACTAATAACTATCACTTGAGTATTTAATCATTAAAATACCTAATTTAGGTCTATTATACAAATCTCCAATATTCCAAACTTATTGTGCTCTCAATCGGTCAAGATTTCCAAAGACGTGTTCACTATTTTCACTAAACGAGCTCCCGAAAATTAATTTTTGATACAAGTCACTTTAAAAATATAATGAAACTATATTTCTATGTAATTAGGGCTCAAGAGTTTAGAAAATAATATTCGGAATAAAAGGCCAAATAAATAATTAAATAAGCTAGAAATAGGAGATTGAATATGTAAATTTTGCGAGTCCTCACAGTTACACTCCCGTGAATGGAAGATATCTCATCCGCTTCATTTGAGTTATTAGTACTTTGATCGACTGAGCCCCGGCGAGAGTTGGGCAGGCAGTCCGCTGATACCCTAGGGAGAGGTGGGGCTGTCACAGATATCATGTATAGCAATTGGCCTCCATAGCTCAACTCCCAATATATATGCAGGAATTAGTTACGGCATATCCAAGCACGATTGTCGTTTGGGAACACTATCCACGTGAGGATGATGTACTCGTTAGTTAGCATATTCGGACTTCGACGCATAACGGAAACAAAGCCCTCGTCTATACCCCAACTCCCCCTATTGAAACTTTCTGCACACCTCCATGTATTCCTACATTCAAGTATGACTTTATTACTAGAACTACTCCCATACCCATGCTTGGCTACATGACAGGTGAAGACTCTTCCCTGGTAGTTTCTCTTCCCATACCTGAATGACTGCGGTTCCGTTTGGATTCCTTGTTTTTGGGTCTGTTTTTGAAAAACTGTTTTTCACATTCCAAATGCTACAGTAAATGTGTATTTCAAAAACAACTCCAAAAACACTATATCCAAACAATATATCAAAAACAACTCCAAATACATATTTAATATGTTTATTTCAATTTGTATATTTCAATTATGTATAGGATATATATATTATATTAATTTAAATATATTTATTTATACATATTATAAATATTTTATTTTATATAAAATATATTTTTATATATTTATATAAATATTATATATTATATAAATTATATATAATATAAATATGTAATTATACATTTATATAAATATTATATATTATATATTATATATTTAATATATACATAATATATATTATATATATTATACATTTATATAAAGGTATTATATATAATATAATACATTTATACATTTATATTAATATACATAATATTAATTATACATTTATACATTATATTAATACATTAATACATTAATACTTATTATATTAATACATTTATACATAATATTAATACATAATTATAATATATTAATTTATATATTTATATAATATTCATTTATAATTTATACACATTTATAATAATACACATTTATACATTTATAAATATAT
>NC_040043.1:37191094-37269873 GCF_003713205.1 Coffea eugenioides
CTAAATCCTAATTGCAAAACACGAAACCCTAATCGTTCCCCATCTACCTGTTAAACCCCAGAACAACCTGCAACGCTCACTGCTGAGGCCAGTAACTAAGCTGGATTAGGAGAAGGAAAAAAACTGTTGTATGGGAAATTAGTAGAGAGTTATAAGTGACCTTTCTCAAAGAGCTTAGACGAGAGGAGAATGAGGTATGGGTGTAACAAGCCTAATAAACCTAAATACCTTACGAAGTTGTTTGATTATTTTAACAAACAAAAATTATACCAACAGTCTCTCACATATTATTGATATAAAATCTTAATTTTTCAAAATTAAAATAAACGGTTTTAGTCTCTAATTGTGATGCCCCCACCTCTCCCTAGGGCAAACCATAGAGTATCAGCGGGACGCCTGCTCAACTCTCGTCAAGACTCAAGCACTCGTTCAAATTTAATAGAGGCTCACAAATCAACCATTGACTTAATTAAGAAATATTTCGAATATACAAGTCACAACTTTTAAGGCTAGCAATTACAATTACAATCCACCATACCCAAAAATTAAAAAAAAAAATTACACTTTAAGAATCTCCAATTTCATACAAAATATATACTAGTTTCCACCAAAAGTCGCTAGTCTAGAATCTCCAACTTCCACTTCCAAAGCCTGTTAAGGAAAACAAACTTAAAGGGATGAGCTAACACTCAATAAGGCCAAGAAAACTTAAACAAGCAAGCAAGACACCAATCAATCAAATAACATACTTGAAAGCAATTTTAAACATGAACTTTCATTCAAATGCACAAATAGGGAATAACCCACATGGAAGGATACAGGAGCTCTCAGGAACTATTTCCACGTCTCAACCGATTCAATCCATTTGGAGTTGACTCTCCGTCAACTCAAGTAGTAACATGACCGTAGCACTCCACTTACTTCCTCCATCCAATATAACACCCACTCGGATCCGAAACCAAACATTCATATAGTGGCGATACTATTCGAGTATGCCAAGCGAAACCTCAAAAGATCAAACTATATCATTTCCCAAGATTCACCAAACTTCTCGACCAAACTCTTGCCGGCTCGAATTACAAGATTAGCCAATGGGTTGGGGCGTCCCCATAAGCATGATTGGTCGATGAGACAACGCTTCAATCGACTTAGAATCATTCATAGCACTGAGTTGGGATGAGCGGCACCTCCCACCCGAATAGGGTGTGGTACATTCTGCCACTCAATGTTCACAAGTTAAAACATGTTCAAGTACAAGCGCAAGTCATATATATTCATTTAACAAGTATCATTCAATCAAGAGACAGAGAGAGGACGAGGGCGATAAAGTACACCCTCACCTCGGCAAGTTTACGTATCATATAGCACTTGTATGAATATCATTTCAATCATAGCAGCATTGAACATGTATTTGACACTCACCAAAAGTCAAGGGCAAAACAAGAGCAAAGCGAGAGGTCAGACAAGCTCCTTGGCATCCTCGTGACCACCTGAGACATGCACAATCACGATTACCTAGATACTCGACCAAGGCTAATAAGAAAAATATTTTTTTGATACCCACTCTCAAGGTCACAAGTTCAAATCAAGTTAAAGGAGCCTTTCTCGCTAAATCATTGAAATAACACTCAAAAGAAACTCAAAAGTCATTTTCGAATCAAGTCGTGGCAAGAAATCTCAATTCCCAAAAGAAAATACTATACTTAACTTTTGACACGAGAATCGAGAAAAGGGAAGATGGTTTTCATCTCTCAAAACTTCTAATCCTATGCCCAAGGTTTAGAATATAAGGGAGCGTTCACATTTTCTAAACTAATGGAGTTAAAATTTATCTAACTCCACTCATTTCTATAGTAAATATTAAAGCTGAAGGTTCCAAGTTTCGAGTATAAACTAGTGAAATTCTCCAAGAATTACTCTAGTTAAAACGCTCCATTTTTAGAGTTTAATGTCATGAAAATCAAGAGCATAAGACTAGGGGTTGAAATCCATTTCTCAAGTATAAAATGAAGTGCAATTAACCATGAAAATTAGGCAATCAAGAAAACGCATCAAGAGAGGTTTAATCCCTTGGAAACCAAGATTCAAAATAAAGGTCTAATGTTGAAAGAGACTTTGTATCCAACCATGAAATCAAACTTAAAACGGACTAACAATCTCAAAGGAAAGTTGAAAGTTCTTAAAAGAGCATTTTGTTTGAAACCAGAAAATTTCAGTTTTGTGTGACACCACTTGGAAAAATCATATCTCGAGTTTT
The DNA here is from genome assembly GCF_003713205.1 of Coffea eugenioides. Classification (NCBI taxonomy): domain Eukaryota; kingdom Viridiplantae; phylum Streptophyta; class Magnoliopsida; order Gentianales; family Rubiaceae; genus Coffea; species Coffea eugenioides. The sequence goes on from NC_040043.1 coordinate 37,193,352, forward strand.
GTAAGTCCAAAAATTGGAAAATTTATACCGTTGGAAACTAGATTCATTGTACTAAAACTTTCTACACTTTTCCCGATTCAATCCAAAATCAGTCAAATTTTTAGCCCCAACTCACTTATCCAGTAAGAAACAGATAAAACAGTCTTGCATTTCCAGTAAATTATTGGAAATTTGGAAAATTCATAGAGAAATAGAATCAGCCCTTGATTTATTACCACTTGAAAAAAACTCCAATTTAGTTTTCAAACGCAATAACGAAACTCGATTTGGACCTTGCTACACCAGATACAATAGTTTTAGCGAAAAGCTTGATTTGGAACCTGTTTCACAGAATTTCCAGTTTTGGAGCGCACTGACACTCAGTTTCCAAAGTCATGTTTATAACTAAAGCTACACAACTCAAAATTTAGCGTGGTTTGTGGCATTAAAAACTAAATTCTAAATTCTAAAAATCACTAAAAGGAACTATCTTAAAATTTATTTTGTAAGATAAGTGAAAATGAGCTACAAACTGCAGCTACACTTGTTTCTCGGATGAAAACGGTGAGAAAAATCAGTCAACTTTGCCAGTTCGCTACGGCTCATAGAAAAAGAACTAGAAGGTGCATTTTATACCGTTGGAAAGTCCTCGGAGTCTAGTTTCAGAAACCAAACGGCACTTGATTTTGACTCTTGGACGAAAAGTTATGGGCTGATACGTACACACTGGTCTGGTATCATGATCAGAAATTTTTCAGATTTGCATTCTCACTTTAACCCAACTTTAACTCAACCAAATGAAATGCTTTTTAAGAGATAATTGACACACATAAAAGCCAACATATAACAAGTATTTTGGCAACAAAATAACCACAAAATTTGAAATTAAAATGAAGGAAATAACCAGCAAAATTTCGGACAGCTTGCTCTCTTTTTCTCTTCAAGTTTTCTTTTCAACTCTCTCTACCAAAACCAAGATACCATTTACAAAATAACAAGCAAACAAGCAATTCCTCAAGGCCACTATCTAAGAAGCCACCTCAAGACATCTATCTAGAGTCAAGTTTCAATGAACCCATCAACAACCCAATACTTAACTAGTTAAAACTAACTAAGCTAACCATAAGTTGAGAGGAGTGATAAGAGTTTATTTTACGTATTTTTAGTGTGTTTTATTAGTTAATTTTGGTTTGATTATTTAGTATTATAACTAAAATAACTAAGGTTTTGGTAAAAAACTACATTTTATGTTAAAGTGACTAAACATTGCATTTTATGGATTTTTATGGTAAAAACTTCATATTTTGTAGGTTTAATGATTCAATCATCAAATGAAGTGCATTGAGAATATATTTGGATTATTGATGATGGATTAAAGTTGTGAAAATAAAATATGAAGTGTAAAAGGAAGAAATGCAATTTGAGGACAAAAATCAAGAAAAGTCAGCTTTGACAACTCAGACACATTTTCGTATTTTGACTATATCAGGAGCTACAATGATCGGATCAAGGTGATCGTGGTACCATTTTGAAGCTAAGAGATATATCTACATTTGGTATGAAGACATCAAAGTCCAATTCAGCCGTTGTCTTGGTCAAAAGGTCGAAACACAGAAACTTATCTGGATGGTCGAAAGCTGAAGCCCAGAATTGACCAGTCTATGGTATTTTGACCATATCTCAGTCCACCGATCTCCAAATTAGATGATTCTTGAAGCATTGGAACTCTAATTCAAAGGGCTACAACTTTTGTGTTTTGCACAAAAGCCAGTTCGGCCTTCATCATGGAGAACAATGCAGTTGAAGTGAGGTCAAAAGTAAAAACGTGTATGGCAGCCGAATTTCTGTAATTTGCTCAGCCATTTTTCTCATCTTCACACTACTTTCCAGCTAGAGTTGGAGAGAAAACGTAGGCTGCACATGCTTCAGAAGACATAAGGAAGAGATATAGCCAAGGTTCCAAGTCAAAAGCCATTATTTTTGACTCCCTTAACAAATTCAGATTTGGAGAATCAAAGTGGAGAGTCATAGCAGAAATTTTTGACTGGTAAGGGAAGGACTTTGCATCAGCTTATTTTATGCAGAGACATTTGGAGATGAAGGATACGGGAGAAGCTTGGAGTCTGCAAAAATGTAGCTTTTCCATTCTCTTAGTGTTAGTTTAGCTTAGTATAGAGTAAGATAGTTCATCCATTCTTGTTATTAGCTAGATAAAGAAGAAGATGGAGGATGAAGAAGGCAAGGAAGAAAGCTCATGTGACAAGGGTTGTATTCCTTCCAAATCTTTATCTTTTGTACTTGTTTCCAAGTTTAGTTAATATACAAATTTCTGGAATTTATATTTAACATGTGTCTCTAAAGTTTATGCCTTGGGTTTGGTTGAACTTTCTATGATTGTTAGTGTTTATCATTTGGCTATTTAACTGCTATGATTTGAGCAAGTTATTTAGCACTTTAGCTCTTTAAATCATGATTAATCCGGTACCATTAATTCTGATTATCTAAAGTGTTATTTCTGCAATGAAAATTGAGATTTAACATTAGTTCAAGAAGTGCTAAACATAGGGAGTACACTCACGAAAGTAGAGGTGCACCTATGTGGTTTTTAGTGATTCATTTCATGTAATTTCACTGAAGAAATGAACTTGTAGCTAATTTCATAACCATGAGAATAGGTATGGATTAGTTATAAGTATAATTGATTCACTACGAAAGTAGGATTCAAATGCATAAGGAAATTACACCATAATTAGCCTAGATGTAGTATTCAATGATCCAAATATAACACTTGCATGAGTAGTTAGGGATACCACAATCCAAGGAGCCTTTATTTGTTAATTTCTTGTATAAGTGCAGTAGGTTAAATTTCTTATCATTCATTGATAGTCTAAATAATAGAGAAGCTTTAGTAATACCGGTAATTGTTCACTCTTCCTTGTGGGATCGACCCGATATATACCCTAAACTACTAGTTGATCTGTATACTTGCAGTGAACGGGTGTAATTCGGTATTTTTTAGCTTGCATGTATGTAAAATACCCGTCAAGTTTTTGGCGCCGTTGCCGGGGAAGATTTGGCAATATCGGTGTGAAGAGCAACTTTATTAATTTAGACAATTTTTCTTATTTTTGTTGTTTTTGCTGTATCTTATGTGTTTTATGTCATTTTTTTTTTTAATCAACTTTTATTTTATTTTATTTTTTTCTGTTTTTGTTTGTGTCTTGGAATCTATCCTTCTTAACTAATCTTACTTTTGAGATTGTTTAAAAGTAATTTTAGTAATGAGGAGGGTAGGTGAATTTGGAGGACAATGCTTGAGAAGTGGAAGATTGGCAATGGATGGTTACCAAGTGCAAAACTCCTTCAACAGAGGTAACCAAGAATTTACTGAATGTATGTCTTTTGAAGATAGTTTAAGGTGCTTAAAGGCAAAATTTGATGTAATTAAGTTACAAGTTCAAATGGACACCATGATGCATGAAATTTGAGCAGAGAAGGAATGTTAATGCTTTTAATTCTTATCATGTGATTTGTGACTTGTGTGGAGATTATCATGCTACTTACACATGTATGCAAGCACAAAATATGGATTATTATGATGAATTAGAGCATTACAATCCTTGTTTTGATCGATTTAGTGCTAATGCTTATGGTTGGGATAATCATGGTACTTATAGTGATTCTTCATATTTTTATAATTACCAACCTGAAAGTGTCCAATATGAATCAAAACCATCTTGGGAGTTAGCTTTAGAAAAATTAGCTAATGCAACTTTGGACCGTTTTGATAGGGTTGAGGAAAGAATAGATGAACTGACTTCTCACTTTAGTAGAATACAAGAGAAATTGCATGCATTGTGTGAAGTTATTTCTTCTAATGATATGAAAAATGACCCTATTATGAATGGTAGGAATGTTGTATGTGAAAATGGATTGCATTTGGATGAAAATGATGAATTTCAATTGTGTTTTAATGAGCAAATATCCATTTCACATTATAATATCTTTGGAACTAACTTTGAGCCTCAAGAGGTGAGTTTTAATGACTCATTTTTCACCCCTCTTGAGGAGTGCATTGAAAGTATAGGTTCTAAGGGTATTGCTACCCAGGATACTCTCATGGCATTTCCTTTGGTGAGTTCTCAAGTGGTGCATCTTCAAGGTAAAATCTATGAAACACTTTTTTTTTTTTTTTTTTTAAAAGGATACCATCCCTTAATATATTAAAAACCGAGAAAAAAATACATCAAATTAGAGGGGGGCCAAACCTGACCTCTGTTAAAGAAAAAGAAACATGTAATGATGGAAAATAAACACACATATAAAGGAATTGTAAAGACATAACAGATCAATCCAAAGAAATCATCCACACGAGGGTGCTCCACATTTGTGTGACTGCGAGTGAGCATTGGAATTTGGTTTGAGATCTTGACGTGTTTGCATTGTTTTACCTTTTTTTGAAAGCTGTTTCCTCGCTTTCTTTGAAATCACTTGGGTAAATTGCTGTTGTACTAGATTCTGGTCTTGATCTTTGTGTTTGTCGTGTTGTGAATCGTCTTCTTCTTCTTCTTTTTTGTCGTTATTGCATATTATACTTGAACGAATAAAACTAATTTGATGTGGTCGGGGAAGTGTACCATGTAATTTTTCCCATTTAACCTCTTCGAACACATCTTTGAAAGCTGGCACTGGATTTTGAGGCACCGTGGTTTTCGTTTCTGTTCTTGTACTTGTACTTGGAACCACAAGGAGTGGTAAGGCAACGTCGGGGTCAGTGGTGTCGACCTTTTGATGATTATCGTCTCCCAAATTCTGCTTCTCAAAAGCTTGGGACCCATCACTTTTATTCCAATTAGAATTTTCAGCATTTTGATTTCTAATTGAAGTATTGTCGGCCATTTGCTGCTGACCATCTCCCAATATTTGCTCCACTAGAATATGGGACTCCTCACAATCATTTCCAGCAATGTGATCGCATGGTCCCTCCCTTTGGTCATCAACAACGAACTTTGCTTTTCCATGCTTGACAGCTTTTTCGTTGCAGTTTTGCCCTGGCACAGCAGCCCCCTCTATGGGCTCCATCATGCCTGGGCCTGCTACCACGTTCAGCTCCACCAGCGCCAATTCTCCCGTATTAGCAGTCCCTTCCATCACTTCCTCTGGTTCGCCAATCACGCGGTCAGCCATAGCGTGAAGAATGGCATCAGCAGCAGCCTCTATCCCCTTCTCCACAAGCACAACCGTAGACCCTCCAAGCTGGTTCAGTAAGCACGATGCATCTCCCACAGCAGTAGTAGGGGTGTCAACGTGCAGTGACCCCTCGGAATGGCTCTTACCCGAATTCTGTGTCGCACCAGATTTCACCCCATCTCCTTCACTCACCCCCCTTCGCTCCTCATCCTCTGTACGCTGCGTGTTAGCTGGTGAGGAGCGAACCTTTGCGCCCATCACCCCTGTGACCAGATCCTCCTGCGTCTTGTGCAAGCGCAAATCAGGGTGCTTCACACGGCAATGATTCTCGCCATGCCCTTGACGATAGCAGTGGCTGCAATAATTAGGGAGGTTCTCAGGGATAAGAACCTGCCAAAAACCATCCCCATCTCCCATATCGACCCACACCCTCGACGGAATCGATTTGAGCAGATCCACCTCAACACATACCCGCGCCACATTCGGTCGCGAAAACGAAGACGTAGCCGCATCCACGAATAGCGGCGTTCCCAAGCAGGAGACAAGATGAAATAGACATGGCTTAGCAAATAAGTGAATTGGGAAATCCGCTTCACACTGAAATTTCAGTAACACATGCCTATCATCTAACAATCCCACAGTCGCCGTATCCTTCAAATCAAGAGTCGACAAGAATTTCCTCAGGTCAGGCAGCAGCGGCCGTCCCTTAGAGAACTTCCCAACCAAAGTGTAGCGGAATGGAGCAGCAACCACTGCTATGTCAGCCGCACTGAAGACCACCGCAGGCTCTCCACGGTGTGTTGTCATCCTCGCTTGAACTTGCACTACCTCGGACGTCGGTTGTGGCTCAAACAACGCAGAGAAGGCCTTCTTCCTAAAGGGGGAGGAAGAGGCCGACAGCCCCCACCCGGAGGAGGGGGGCAGTCTCGGCTGCCATGGTTAAGAGAGAGTCACCACTGTTGATCGGTGGTAACTTCTGGAAAGAAGCGTTGAAGGAGATGTTGATCGGTGGTAACTTTCAAGTATCTATGAAACACTTGAAATAGGTAAGTCACTTCCATTTCTCACATCATTAGATCATGTGGCTTTTGCTATAAAGTCACCATTTAATGATCCACCACGGCCTAAAATGGTGGATTATTCGTTAACTAAACCTCCTTGAAAAATGAGGTTCAATAGTCGAGCCAACGACTATAAATAAAAGCGCTTATTGGGAGGCAACCCAATGTTTTGGTTATTTATGTTATTTTGGTGTGATTTTATGTTTAAAGTATATGTTTGAGTTATTTCGTTATTTTTTCATTTATAGGTATTGGAAATGAAAGCAAAAGTGACCAAATGAGGTGAAAAAGGCGAAATTTGATCAAGGAACTCAACCCCTCGATTTGAGTAATTGTTGTTTTTGATCCGTTAAAAGGGGCTAAAATGCATGTTTTTAATGTTTTACATGTGTGCACATTGATAAATTTTACAAACAAATGATTTATGATGCATTTTGAGTGATTGGGGTATTATTTGTAAATTTTCAAAAGTTGAATTTCTGCTAAAATTCGTAGCAGAAAACGCGTTTCTCAAGAAAACGCGCCTCTGAGTCGCGTGTTCACAGAATCGCGTTTTCGATTCTGCACCTGCAGAACAGAAAACGCGCCTTCAAAACGCGACTTGAAGGCGACTTTAAGTCGCGTTTTGATGGAAGTCGCGTTTTGTTGCCTGGATCAAAGATGAAAACGCGCCATTGAAAACGCGACTTAAAGTCGCGTTTTCTCACAGAACCGCGTTTTCAGTACTGCAACTTTTGGGAAGAAACGCGCCTTTAAAAACGCGAGTTAAAGGCGCGTTTCTACTCACGTTTTCTGAGCATTTTTTTTAAAAAAAAATGCAGCTTCCTTGATTCTCTTTTTCTTCTTTTCCTCATATATTTTCTTGTACCTTGAGTTGCTTATTGTGTATTTTTTATAGGTATATCACCAAAACAAGGGCTTGAAGTTACAGACCGCCGTTTTAATGTCTTGAGCCTTTGTTTTCACTTTTGATTCTCATTTTCCATTTTTAGGTTTATATCACTATTGGTTACCAAATGGAACTCATGAAACAATGAAGACAAGCGAACAACGTACCTTGAAGCTTCATATTCAATCACATCATAGGGGAGTATTACTTTCTTTATCTTGATTTTCATTTTCACACATTGAGGACAATGTGTATGTTAAGTGTGGGGGGAGAATTGAGATTATATATATTGTATGTGATTGACTTATTAGTTGCAAATATTGGACTTGTGTTAAAATTCAAAATTTTATTTTTCCAAAATCTTGTCCAAAATTGCAAACTTGCCTTAACAATTTTTAAATTTTTTCGATTTTATCCAAGGGGTAACTTGTTCCATACCATTAGTAGTTCAAATTCCTTCTACATTTGAGATAAATATATGTGGTTTAAGCACTTCTTTTCTCATTTAACTTGGAAATGACTATTATGTAATTATAATTTTTGCATTTGTAGGAAAGTATATCTTTTAAAGTGGAGAAAATTATGCCTATATATTTTTTTTGCATATTTGATGAAATTTCTTCTCTTTATTGGATTTTATAAGTTAAGTGATAAATATGGTCAATAATTGCAATACTCTTCTCATGATTATGCTTTCGAGGGAATGTTATTATCTTTACTTTAAAAAAAATGAAAAAAAAAATGAAGAAACAAAAGAAAAAGACAAAAATAGAATAAGATTTGTTCTACTCCAATGATTCTTGTACTTAGTAACCGGGAGTCTTCATCTACAAATGTCGACTTTCGAGTAAAACGGTACTTGAATTAAGAGTATGCAAAGCACTTGAGTATGTGAAGTGTGAGTAACCGGTGATCTCATCTAAATGTCGATCCTCGCGTAAACCAGATACTTTCAACTTAAGTAATATTTAGCTATATTTATATAATAAATCCCTGCTTTAAAGATAATAAGAAGATGATCATGGTTTAGAAAGCATATTATATTGCCTATGAGTACTTGCGTATGATTGATTAGGGATGAGAAATTGACTTGAATTTGTTATAATGGTGGTATAATTAGCTCTCTTTACTCGATATTATGAGTACTTGAACTTAATTGAATAATTGCATAATGGTTTAGTTACTTTGTTTTGAGGAAATGAAGTTGAAATGCTACATATGTTTATTTTCAACTTTTGGATCAATTGTTGGTTTGTATTTCTTTATTGCTTAGGACAAGCAACTGGTTCAAGTATGGGGAGGTTTGATAAGTGACTAATTTACGTAATAATTGTATGATATTTTATATTATTTTTAGTCACTTTAGTTATATTATTGGTAGAATATGAATCATTTTGGCTATAATTGGTGAAAAATGCTTTTAAGCGATTAAATGAGGTTTTTATCACTTTTTACTTGGATTTTGTGTATTTTGACAGTTTTGACACATTTTCGTATTTCGGCTATAACTTGAGGTACAATGATCGGATTAAGATGATTCTTAAACCAATTTGAAGATAAGAGATAGATCTACAACTTTGGTGAAGACATCTAAATCCAGTTTGAAGGTTTTCCAGGTCAAAATTCCGAATTACAATAGCAAATTTCTACTGGTCGAAACTGGAACAGGGCAATGAGCAGGTAAGGGTATTTCGGTCATTTCTCAGCCTACACAGATCCAAATGAGGTGATTCGTGATGCATTGGAAAGCTAACTCAAAGGGCTACAAGTTTTATGTTTTGGTCAAGAGCTAACTCAGCTTTTATCATCAAGAAAAGATCGGTTGAAGTTGGGCCAAAAACAGAGCAAGTGATCCACACTCGGATCCACTATTCATCTGAACCCTCGGTTGTTTCTGGGTTAGTGGAACCGAGCTCGGATCCATACGGATCCGAGGTACTGTATCAGCTCGGATCACTGTAGCAGCCCAGAGTCAGAAAAAGGCTGCTCTGTACGCGTAAAACTCAATTTCACTTCCACCAACTCACATGGGATGCTATACATGTGAGAAACATTCCCAGCTGTAAAAGGGAGATGTAATCCTCATTTCTTGACCACCTTTCATCATTAAATAGCCAAATGTATTGCAAAAGTAGAGAGAGGAGAGAGGGGAGTCCATAGCAGAAAAATAGAGAGAGCTACGGGAGAAGCTTGGAGTCTGCAGAAATGTAGCTCTTTCATCTTCTTAGTGTTAGTTTAGCTTAGTATAGAGTAGTGTAGCTTTTCCATTCTTGTTTATTATCTAGATTAGGATGAAGATGGAGGATGAAGAAGGCAAGGAAGAAAGCTCATGTGACAAGGGTTGTATTCCTTCCAAACTCTTTATCTTTTGTATTTGACTCCAAGTTTAGCTAATATACAAGTTCTGGATTTTATATTTAATATGTGTCTTTAAAGTTTATACCTTGGGTTTGGTTGAACTTTCTATAATTGTTAGTGTTATTATTTGGTTATTTGATTGCTATGATTTGAGCAAGTTATTTAGTACTTTGGTTCTTTAAATCATGATTAATCTGGTACCATTGATTGTGATTATCTAAGGTGTTGTTTCTGCAATGAAAAAATAGATTTAACACTAGTTCAAGAAGTGCTAAACATAGGGAGTACACTCACGAAAGTAGAGGTGCACCTATGTGGTTTTTAGTGATTCATTTCATGTAATTTCACTGAAGAAATGAACTTGTAGCTAATTTCATAACCATGAGAATAGGTATGGATTAGTTATAAGTATAATTGATTCACTACGAAAGTAGGATTCAAATGCATAAGGAAATTACACCATAATTAGCCTAGATGTAGTACTCAATGATCCAAATAGAGCATTTGCATGAGTAGTTAGGGATACCACAACCTAAGGAGCATTTATTTGTTATTTGTATAATTTCAGTAGGATAAATTTGTTATAATTCATTGATAGTCTAAATAATAGAGAAACTTTAGTAATACCGGTAATTGTTCACTCTTCCCTGTGGGATCGACCCGATATATACCCTAAACTACTAGTTGATCTGTATACTTGCAGTGAACGGGTGTAATTCGGTATTTTTTAGCTTGCACGTATGTAGAATACCCGTCACTGCCCAATTAGCATCTAAGAAGCATTCAACATGAGAATGACCATGATTACCAAATAGTATACCACATCCTGGAACTCCTTTAAGATAACATAAGATTTGCTCTAAAACTGCCCAATGGATGGTTCTTGGTGAGGACATAAATTGACTCACAATATTAATCGGATATGCAATATCCGGATGAGTCACAGTAAGATAATTCAACTTTCCCACTAATCTCCGGTACATTTTAAGATCTGAGAATAACTCCCCATCATCTGCTGTAAGTTGCATATTGGGGATCATTGGAGCACTGCATGGCTTAGCACCTAACTTTCTTGTTGCTTTCAAAAGATCAAGAACATACTTCCTTTGGCATAAGAAGATACTTGTTTACATCTTGTAATCTCAATGTCTAAAAAGTATTTCAATATATCCAAATCTTTTGTCTGGAAGCGCGATTGAAGGAAATTTTTAAGAGCTGCAATACCTGCATTGTTACTACCAGTAATAACAATATCATCAACATAAACCACAAATAGGATAAATACCAATTTTAGATTGTTGATAAAAGACAGAATGATCAGAATTATACTTCTTCATGCCAAACTCTTGAACCACCTCACTGAATCTCCCAAACCAAGCACGAGGACTCTGTTTTAAACCATATAGTGACTTTTGGAGTCTACAAACCTGACCAAACTCCCCCTGAACAACAAATCCAGGTGGTTGCTCCATATAAACTTCCTCTTGCAAATTTTCATGAAGGAATGCAATCTTAACATCTAACTGGTACAAAGGCCAATTATTAGTAGCAGCAAGGGAAATAAATAATTAAATAGAGTTGAGTTTTGCTACTGGAGAAAACGTGTCTGAGTAATCCACCCCATATGTCTGAGCATACCCTTTTCAACAAGACGAACTTTGAGGCGAGTAACAGAACCATCAGAATTGACTTTTACAGCAAACACCCATTTACAACCAATAGATTTCTTACCTGTTGGTAGATGAACCAAATCTCAGGTACCATTATTATCTAGGACCATCATTTCTTCCTTCATAGCAGCCCATCAACCAGGATGTTCCAAAACCTCAGATAAGCGTTAAGGAAAAGATATTGAATCTAAAAAAGCAGTAAAACAACGCAAGGAGGGAGACAAATGGTTATATGAAGTAAATGACGAAACTGGGTAAGTGCACTATCTTTATCTTTTCTTAAATCAATAGGCAAATCAAGATTGGAATCTAGAGACTGAGGAAGCGGTGGATCAGGACTCGGATCTGTAGATAGAGAAGGTGGTGGAGGATGTGTGTCTATGTATTGAAAACGACGAGAATACACTTGAGTGATCGATGGTCTTGTAGGAACAGTTGTTGTAACAGTGTGGACTAGAATATCATCTCCCTCCCCCTGACTACTATAGACATTAGACTCAAGAAAAAATGAATGCGCATCAAAAAATGTAACATCAGCAGAGACTAAATAACGATCTAAACTTGGAGAATAACATCTATACCTTTTTGAAGACGTGAATAACCCAAAAACACACACTTGAGAGATTGGGATCTAATTTAGACACTTGAGGACAGGTATCACGAACAAAACAAATACACCCAAATATGCGTGGCTCAATGGGGAATAAAGATTGGGTTGAAAACAAAATTGAATAAGGAATCTCACCAGTAAACACAGAAGATGGCATGCGATTAATTAAAAAATAAGATGTTGAAACCGCATCTGCTTAAAATTGCTTAGAAACCTTCATGTGAAATAGAAGGGTTCTAGCAATTTCTAATAAGTGTCTATTTTTTCTTTCAACAATACCATTTTGTGGTGGTGTGTCAGGACATGAAGATTGGTGAAGGATTTCATTTTCTGACATATATGAAATAAAGGGTTTAGAAAAGTACTCTTTTGCATTATCACTTCGCAAACTGCGGACAGACACATTGAATTGTGTTTTTATTTCAGAACAAAAGAAACAAAAGATACTAAATAAATCTGAACGACTTCGCATTAAATATAACCAAGTAACACGAGAGTAGTCATCAGCAAAGGTGACAAAATATTTAAAACCAGACTTAGATACTATTAGACAAGAGCCCTATATATCAGAGTGCACTAATTCAAAGGGGGATGAAACCCGTTTATTGAATCTAGGCAAGTAAGGAAAACGATGATACTTGACAAATTGGCATGATTCACAATCTAAATAGGATAAATTCTGAAAATTTGGACACAACTTCTTCAAAGTGGGTAGAGATGGATGAGTCAAACGATAATGAATTTCAAGCGGAGTCAAGGTGGAGGAACATGCAACAGGTTTCGACATTTTCGATGAAGGGGTTTCAAGCGTATACAGGCCGCCAGACTCACGTCCTTTACCAATAATCTTTCCCGTTATAAGATCCTGAAAAACACAATATTCAGGAAAGAATGAGACAGAGCACTTGAGAGCTTTTGTAATTTTACTGATTGAGAGTAGATTAAACGAAAAATTAGGTAAACATAAGACTGAATATAAGGGGATAGATGACACATGAATTGCTATACCAGAATCCACAACTGAAGCACATGACCCATCAGCCAAAGTAACATTCGGATGATCTTTGTTAGAATTAAAAGAGGAGAGGATACCTTTATTACCGGTCATATAATCTGTTGAACCGGAATCGATGACCCATTTGTTAGAAGATGACACAAGACATGTAGTAGATTTACCTGAGTGATCAATAGAAGGAGGATTGGTACTAGAAGATGGATTAGCAGATTTTTGTGACATCTGAAACTCAGTAAAACGGGTAAACTCATCAGCAGAGATGAGTATGGATTTGTCAGATGGCACATAATTATTTTTCTGGGTTGCGAAATTTGCAAACGGGGGCTGCTGTTGAGGTCTACCATGAAGGTCCCAACACGTACGTATGGTATGGGCTGGTTTCTTACAGTGATAACAGACTCGCTGATTTGAGTTGTATTGTCCATGACCAGCAATCCCACCAGTCCCATTTTTGCCACTGTTTCTACCATTATCACCACGAGAGCACTAGTAACATTGAAAGTAGAAAAAAATCCCTCGGTTCTCAACACTCGTGTGAAAGTTTTATGGAGGGAAACAATCTCTGGTTTAGGGAGAATTTGTGTTCGAGTAGTATCAAACTCAATTGGTAATCCTGCAAGAAAACTCATTACAGCCATTTGTTCCTGTTGAGACTGTTGAGTCTTTACACAGTACTAAAAGGAAAGAGAGAATTCAATTCCTCATATACACGTTTAAAATTTATAAAATATTCTGTAAGGGATCTCTGATGCTTTTTCGGACGGTAAAATTCCTTGCAAATATCATATATATGATTTAAATTACCCTTACCAGAATATAAGAAAGTCAAATAATCCATAAAATTTTTAACAAACTCACAATGATTGATGAGACTGACTATCTCATTATCAATAGAGTTTCAGATCTGCAAAAATAATTTTGCATTTTCTCTTAGCCAAACCTTCTTTTCTTCCCCATCAACGGATGGGTCATTAGTGAGATGATCATCTCTATCGATGCTGCACAGATATATCCGAATAGTTTTACTCCAATCCAAAAAAAAATTTTCACTCAATTTGTGTTCAGTAATTTTTGATATTGTAGGAATAATATCAGAAATTACAGTTTTTATCTCTCTACTACTACCTTTCATATCTGCCATTATAATTCACACAAGAAAGACTTAAAAGTGACTCAATAGAGTCACGTCAAAAGACAAACTGATAACAGAGTCTGAAACTCTGATATCATGAAAAGTAAGAAAAAGGGAGAGAAAATATTTTTTTTCATATATCTTTGGACTACACAATGTACAAATACATATACACAAGTTTAACCTAATTTAGATTCTAAAATCATGCTAATATAAATCAATCTATTACCTAATTAATATATGATATTATAATCATATTATACTATAATCAATCAAATCTAATTTTTTCTAATATTTACAATATCAAATCTTTTTATAATATCAGATCACATATCTTCAACTCTGACACCAATTTGTCTTTTGACGTGACCCTATTGAGTCACTTTTAGATTTTTCTTGTGTGAATTATAATGACAGATATGAAAGGTAGTAGTAGAGAGATGAAAACAGTAATTTCTGATATTATTTCTACAACATAAAAAATTATCACAAATTGAGTGAAAAATTTTTTTTGGATTGGAGTAAAACTATTCGGATATATCTGCGCAGCATCGATAGAGATGATCATCTCACTGATGACCCACCCGTTGATGGGGAAGAAAAGAAGGTTTGGCTAAAGGAAGATGCAAAACTATTTTTGCAGATCCGAAACTCTATTGATAATGAGACAGTCAGTCTCATCAATCATTGTGAGTTTGTTAAAGATCTTATGGATTATTTGGCTTTCTTATATTCTGGTAAGGGTGATTTAAATCATATATATGATGTTTGAAAGGAATTTTACCGTCCGGAAAAACAGCAGAGATCGCTTACAGAATATTTTATGAATTTTAAACGTATGTATGAGGAATTGAATTCTCTCCTTTCTTTTAGTACTGATGTAAAAACTCAACAGTCTCAACGGGAACAAATAGCTGTAATGAGTTTTCTTGCAGGATTACCAATTGAGTTTGATGCTGTTCGAACACAAATTCTCTCTAGCCCAGAGATTGTTTCCCTCCATGAAACTTTCACACGAGTGTTGAGAACCGAAGGATCTTTGTCTACTTCCAATTTTACTAGTGCTCTCGCGAGTTGAAGTGGAGCTAGTCATAATAGTAGAAACAGTGGCAAAAATGGGACTGGTGGGATTGCTGGTCATGGACAATACAACTCAAATCAGCGAGTCTGTTATCACTGTAAGAAACCAGACTGTACCATAGGTATGTGTTTAGACCTTCATGGTAGACCTTAACAGCAGCCCCCGTTTGCAAATTTTGCAACCCAAAAAAATAATTAAAGTATTGTACGTTTACAATCATTGTTGCACAAAATTATTGAGTTGGTGTATAAGAATATAAATTATGTGTATAATAAAGAAACATAAGTATACATCAAATCATATAAAGTGTATGCTAATTGCATAACTATACGAAAATTTCAATCTTACTAGTCCCTTTGTCCGTAAATTGTGTTCTCGAGTTCCAGCATTGAGGCACCCTCTATGTCACGAGGCAACGCATTAATGTATCTATCTATCTATGTATATGTATTATTATATTTTATATTATATATATATATATATATATCAGTGTCATTAAGTTTTTGTACTTTTGAGTGTAAGCAAAAACTTGTCTTAGTTTTCATTATACCCAGACTACCCTTTGTTCATTAATCACATTCATTGTATTTAAATTGTGATAACATTTACAAAAGTGTAATATTAAATTTGAATTATGATAAATAATGATGGTTGTTAAGATAAAATATCTGAATACAAAACTCTTTGACTACCATTACAATCCACATCAAATTTTACTTTATATATATATTATTTAACACAAATACCATTATCTTTACTAAAAAAAGTGCTCTTAGGATATAAGAGTCCATGCTTGTGCTTTACGTGTGTGCTTTTCTAATGGAGTTTGCTAAAAATAGGATAAAATACAAGTGAAGTAAATTAAAAAATAATGGAAAAAAAGGTATGTGTAACTATCTGTAATAAAATTTCAATTAACAAAAATGAACAGAGGAACAACTAAATATGGTGGATAATTTATATTCCACTATTAACAAAAGTAACACTCAAAAAATATAAAGAGTCAAAAAATAACACTCTGCTAACTTTCACAAGCCATATTTATAAGTTGTGAATTTGAGGGGGGGGGGGGGGGCATTATACCACGAACCGGAAGACAAGTCTTGAAACATAATTCATTTGATGATAAAAACTAAAAATTCCCGCAGTAGTTTTAAGGAAAGCGAATTTTATCACGTAATGTTTTCTTGGGTAGGGTAGAGACATCTTAACCATTTGTCCGTTAAAATAGACCTTAAACTACGAGTTGCCTTTTCTTTTCTTTTTTTTTTCACGAATATAACCAAATGGTGATAGCCATAGTTTAAGTTATATAAATATTTAGAGACAAGTATATGACTAAACCAATTGTTCGTGGCCTTTTCAGACAATTGTCCATTAAAATAGACCTTAAAACTACGAGTTGCTTTTCTTTTCTTTTCTTTTTTCACGGATATAACCAAATGGTGATGGCCATATTTTAAGTTATATAAATATTTAGAGACAAGTATATGACTAAACCAAATGTTCATGGCCATATTTTCAGACAATTATTAGGGGTGGCAATTTTCGACACGACCTGAAAATACGACACGAACTTAACACGAAATTAATGGGTTTGGGTTGAGGTTTCGGGAATTCGGGTCAGAATCAGGTTGGACCCGATGAATCCGAAAAGAAAACAGGTCGATTTCGGGTCAACCCGTGGTGACCTGATATGACCCGATATGACCCGTTTACGAATTAAAAATAATTTAATAAACATAAAAATAATTTTATCTAACTAAACTAAGTTATTCTTTTTTCAAAGGCATTAATTACTTAATCCTAAATGAATTTATTTAATTTGTGTGAAGTTGAAATTATTATATTTGGACAAATAATATATTATATTATTTTTTACTTTTATATTGTTTTAATTTATTTTATTTTTTGTTTGGGATAAAACACTTTTACGGTGTTTAATTTATTTTAGATTTGGTTTGAAATTATTTATTTAAATTTTTATTACTTGATTATGTAATTAGTTTTGTGAGAAATTGATTTTATTAGAAATTACAGTGTTAAATTAATAAATTAAAATTAAGTTTCGGGTCATTTCGGGTCGACCCGTCAACCTGAAATTTTCGGGTTCGGGTCAGCATACCTGACCCGTCACGGGTTGCGGGTCGGGTTCGGGTCAACAGATTTTCTAACGGGTTGACCCGAACCCGACCCGCCAACCTGATTTGGACCCGAATTGCCACCCCTAACAATTATAATGACTGAAACATTAATAAATTCGACAAAGATTTGTCTTTGCAAATTGCAATGAAATGATAGGGAAAGTAAGGGCGGCCGTGACTCTGTCTCGCTTTATAATCTTTGGACGATGCAAATGGTATAAGCAATCTTTTGTTTGTGTTTGAATCATGAGAATAAACGTGCATGCGTAGAGAGCACAAATATATGATATCGACTTATCAAGAAGAATGTAAACAAACATCCGAGTGAAATGGTACTCTTTTCCCATTGTGCATTATAATGGCTGAATGGAAGAGTCAGAGGTAGAGATTGTGGGGCAACCATTTTAGTAATTGCAAGTTGGAAAAGCAAAATCTTGCACCTGCTTGCTTGATTTTGATGATGCTATACTAGACTCGGCAAAAAGGACCTGTGGTGAGGTGTGGTTCTGTCCCTTGGAAGAAACTCTGATACTTAAGTTAGTATTTATAATGTAAAGAGGAAGAATGAGAAGGAAATGAGATGTAACTTTCTCTTTTTTTTTTTTTTGAAGAAGAGATATCTTTTATTCATGATAACTTTCTTTCTTTATTATTTTCTAGACTGTGGATCATGTGACCTAACTTGATCTCGAGACTGAGGTCTCACATTAAGACGGTAAATGGTTTTTACCTAACTTGATATATATTAGGCTGATGACTCATTAGTCACTTATAAATTTGTCCTGACACTCTTCAATGCACGATGACACTTATCATAACATGCGGTATCTTTAGGTAATGTCCACTTATTCCGTTTGTATATTATTCTTTCTCTCTTCACAAGTCAATAACAAATGCACACTTGTGACATAACCAAAAGGATAACAGTGTATCACAATTAAATCCTCTCAAAAGCTAATAAGGGCAACATACACCAGAAATTACAAAATAAAATACCACTTCTTAGAGTTGCAGAAACTTAACAGACCAGAATTCGATAGAATTATAAGATAACACCATCACAAAACACAGTTCAAACACAACTCGTCCTCTGTCTATATATAGAAGACATAATTTATAGACAACTATTACATTAGTCAACGATCACAACAGGTCAACAATTGGGCCTCGATCTTCCAATTGGTATTCTCTAGTAGCAAGGCGGGGGCTTAGTTAATTCAGCGATTCTGCAGGAAAGGTGCATTAACATTCTCGTCAGAGCAGTAGAGACATGGATGCGGGGGGCGTTCCATGTTAGGTCTATATTTCTCGACGAACAATCCTATTTTAGCTCTACATTTCTCGACGAGCAATTTATAGCTGATCGGACCAGGTTCCTCTTTCACCGATTCAGAAAGTACAGCAGTAAACACACCATGAGGATGACGAACACCCCGAATAGCACCCCGACTATCAAACGATGACTCATCGGACTGGCATGCACTGATAAGAATGCCTTTGTCGTCTAACTGATCAACTGGCTGGTGTGAAGCATTAACTTGAGCATGGTGATCAGCTTGCCCCCGGAACTTGATACTGACATCGTTTGCGTATATGTGCCTCAAGCGTCTGCTCCTAGATTCCAAATGCCGCACAATTGCCGTCATGGGCATTAGTCTGGGTTTGTAAAGTGGGTTGTAGTCGTAAGGCCTTGGGGTATAGCAAACATGTGGAGGAAAGCGAGGTCCAACTTGCTGCTTTAACATTTCAATTAGCCCACCACTGTTGCAGGAGTCTGCTATTATAGTCAAGTGAGCACCTTGTGGTATGCGATTTACCATTTCTCGAAAGTGCGCACCTGTTTTGAAAAAAGTAATATCGAGGTTAGTTAATAAAGCAGCAAGTTCCGATCTGATTGTTCTTAGCTTTTAATATTTAGGAATGCTGAAGAGATAAACAAGATATTTGTGGCTTTGGCATGGGTATTATATCTTCAACTCACTGAAAATGGGCTCCCTGTCACAGGGGACAATCGCTTCTTCTCTTATGCAGCCCCAGCCCTTCCCGAAATCACGGAAACTTCCATGGCCGGCGAAATAGAACAACAAAACATCACCGGCCTTGGCTTGCTCAATCATCCAATCAATCGCGCTCCTTATAATACCACCTGTGGGTAACAAAGGGGAGTCAGGCTTATCTGTGAGAACTACCACCTTCTTGGGCGGAAATCCACACCTAGTTGTCAGCAGTTCTTTCATTGTTTCCACATCATTATAGCAGCCTTCTAGTCTTAAGTTAGGGTCAGGATCATCTGGATAGCAGCATCCAACTAGGATAGCTAATTTGGCCATAGATTTATCACTCAAAATCTTGAGCACAAACTACTAATTATCAAGGAAATATAACTTTAAGATGATTCAAAATGAAGGATGAAGGTAGCATATTAGTTGTTCTTATTTATAAAGATTTGAGGACATTAGGTTGGAGGAAAATATTATTGTAAGGAGTTGGTGTAACAAATGTAGGTTCTAACCTTCTCCTTCTCTTATTGGATGTCTCAAGTAATTCTTGGATGCCATACGTAATTCTTGGGATAGGTGAAATGCTACTCCATTTCGCAATTACCTCGATAATTTATAAATTTAAACAGTATGTATTATTAAGTTTTGTTAATTTAAAAAAACTCCTCCTCTCCTCCTTCTCTTTTCTTTCTTTTTAGAAAAAAAACTCTCTAACTAAACCTCCTTTCAACTCTCCCATGGGAGAGTGCTCATATTTTTTCTAATATTTTTCCATGGGAGGAACCCTTTCTATAGTTTTTTTTTTTTTATTTGTGTGAACAAAATCTCTTATAGATTTTTTAGTGAGAGTTTCTTCTCTCCTTAGATTTGTCTAGTGAAAATTTTCTTTTTTCCTATTCTCTCTGAGGGATTTCTACTGAGAGGATAATTTTTTCATTTTTCTTTTATTGGATCTGAGTTTTTTTAGATTTTGATTATCATATCTGAAATTTCTTGCATCTATTTGGCAGATCTCACCATAATATTTGGATTTGAAGAAGTTAATCAGTAGATCTG
This sequence comes from Coffea eugenioides, assembly GCF_003713205.1. Lineage (NCBI taxonomy): Eukaryota > Viridiplantae > Streptophyta > Magnoliopsida > Gentianales > Rubiaceae > Coffea > Coffea eugenioides. Next base: position 37,213,537 of record NC_040043.1, read on the forward strand.
GCGATTGAAAGCATGCACAGATATCTGTGGAATTACAATTATTTTATCTCATTTTTTAAATTTAGAGTTTTATAATGTAATTTTTATTGATCTTCAGATCTGGAGTATCCTTTCTTCAGACTATTCTTTGATATTTGTGTATGTTTGATTTCTTCTATTAGTACATATTTTAATGAAAATATGGTATTTTATCAGAAAAAATTTTGTTAATTTGCCTCACATTTGCACCTCGATCTCTCAAATTTTCTATAACGTGCTTTACCTTTTACGTTTACCCAATAAATTTGTTCAACTTTCGTTCACTCTTTACGTTTATCCATACAGAGATTAAATTATTAGTTCTATCCTATCGAAAATTTAAAAATCAACACAAGATAGGGTGACTATAAAAAATTTGTCTCGTTTGCATCCGTTATCGACTTGCATTTACCAATGCGGTTCCCTCCTTAACATCAACGTCTTGGCCACATGTCATTATCAGGGGGCGGAACTATTTTATGGTAAGGGTAGGCAATTACCTTCCCCAACTTCGGATAATAATAAATTTGGCTAGTACATAAAAATTGTTAATTTCATTTCTTTGCCTCACATTTGCACTTGTGAGTTTTCTAAAAATCATTTTACTTGTTACGTTGCCCCTTTAATTTTTTGAATTTTCCCTCATTCTTACATTACTCAAGTTTGCATGCATTATTGACTTGTGATTACCGATGCAGATAAGACTCCTATTTCGTTCGGATGTTTGTTTGCCGTCATCTTTATAATTTGTCATTATATGTTTAATGGGATAACCTCTCCTGAGATTTCTAACACTTGCACTGACACCCCCTAAGGTTTTAAAAATTTCACTAACCACCTTGCTTTTGAGATTTTGGTAACAATTCAGTCCAAATAGGATTAAAATATTATTTTCATGAGTAAGATGAGATTTTTATTCCATGAATGCCCTCTTGGTCCCTGTATTAGTAGAAGATTGCAAGTTATTAACAGATTGAAATTATTACTAAAGTTGAGGGAGTGTCAATATAATTCAAAAACTTTCAAACATCACATGGAAACATAAGCAATGTTTTAATAGCCATAGCAACGGCTACCTGTAAGTTTTAACTGCCAGATTTTTTATTCAGTTGGAAGTGTATATAAACATCACAATTGCATCTACACCCTCAAGATTATGATTATGAGCAGCAAGGGTTTGGGTGCATATAAAGTTATTGTTTGGTGCTGTATTTAGAGTTCATAGTGAAAACATTTAGTAGAAATTATGACCTCTTCAAACCATAAGGGAGAATCATGGAATTCACCCTCATCTTTCAACAACAAAATACAACTTTTATTTAACGTAAGATTTAAAACAATACACCAATATTTATTTCAACTCTTAATATCTTTCTATTATCCCTTTCTCACAATATAAATTTACATATTATAACAGGATACATGAAGTACAAGAATTTAGTTTTATTACCAACTAAAAAATTTACTGATCAAGCAAAGCAGTGCATAATGTATTGTAGATAATATACTGGTTTTCTTGAAACCAATTCACATGAACACTTTGTAATAGTAGGCTAAGATGAAAAGGAAATTTATACCTTGATTTCTGCTTTAAATCACCTTTACTCCGAATAAATGAATAGCATCTTCACTTTGTCTCCATTTTCTTCTTCTTTTTCCTCTGTCTTTTTCTTCTTTATTTCTTCTCTTCTAGTTACATGGTTACAATATTAGAAATTTGTTCAATCATCTTTGTCAAATCATACCAGTCACAAAAATGGCACCAAATTTCTTCCTCAATTGGCACCTTTTTGTAATGGAGTTTTAATTAGCTTAATTAGACATCAAATTTATGTTATTCTAGTTAAATGTAATTAACTAATTTTGACGCATTTTTCCCCAAATTTACATTAGTTATTAGTCCCAATTTCATAGGACAAAGTGGTAATTTCAGCTATCATGATGTAAGCAAAGGACTCCAAATCTCTACTAGGGAGGTCAGTGAAATTTTTAAAACCTTGGGAGATGTCAGTGCAAGTATTAGAAACCTCAGGGGGGTTTGTGAAATTATCCCTTTGTTTAATCTCATAATTCAAACACAAATAAAGGTGTTTAGTGTATTTACAGTCCTCTGAATATTGTAATGCGTGATAGAGTCAAGATTTTACAGTACTCTGAATATCGTAATGGGTGATAGAGTCAAGAAAGGTAGCTGCCCTTTCTTTTCTCTGTCACTTCCTTGCAACTTGACACCACTTTGTCGAATTTATAAATGTTCTAGCCATATAATACTAATTGTCTTAGAAAAGGCCATGACATTTGGTTATATCTATTTAAAAAAATAATGCAACTTGTAGTTTTAAAATCTACTCGTGAGACGGCTTGCGCAATACGCAGGAGAGCTAATATTTTTCGTGTTAAGTTACTTAATTTTTAGTCGTAATATATTTCTTGTAATGTAGAGAGTCATATAATTGTTATAAGTCTGGCTTGATTTATAAAATAATAGTGTGGTAAATTAGTTGAGTGAATATAGTGTTAATAGTTTGTGTAGTATGGAGGATATTTTGTAATGTAATGGTTAATAAAGTACTACAATTGAGACAATGCAGTGTCGACATTTTGTGTGGTATGATTTGTATAAATTATGTGGTGTGGGTGAGGTAATTATAAAGATACCCATATATTTTTATGTATATCTCTATTACTCACTAAGTTCCATAAATATAAGCCTATTTCCTCTTTTTGCATAAATTAAAGCATTTAATCAATATAATCACAACAATTATTTTTCTTTCATATTTTTGTAAAATGCCGCTCACTAATATTAGATCATTAATCCACATTAAGATCCATGTATTATACATTGTTTTTGAAATTTACAGTACTTAAATTTTTTTAATGTAAGAAACAATCTAATTAATGTTGCATGTTTGACTAAAAGAATAATAAAAAAATAGGATACAGCATTGCTTTTCAATTTAGAGCAATTTAGAGCCATTAGGAAAAATGAATATGCTAAAAATTTTATAATAATTATATATATACATTAAATATGGATATCTATCTACCAATATAAAAGTGAGAGTTGCCCTATGAACAGTACTTTTTTATCGAGCGGTTATCCTGCAATTGTTATTAGATATCCGAACTATTAGTAAATAACAAACTAATTATTCTTTTTTATAGAATGAAAAGAATAAGAATAAAAAACAAGGGCATTAAAAATTTGTAATAATTATACAGAGTAAATATGGATATATAGACTAATATATATTTATAATTGTATGTTTTAAAAAGTAGTAGGATTAGAAACCATTTTTAGTCCAAGAATTCAACAATTTTACATAACACTATTTTATTTCATTTTTTTTGCAATACATGCATTCATTTTTTTGCAAACAATTATATTTCATGTCACAGTAATAAATCCATTTTTTAAAGTCACTAATGCCAATAATAATTTATTAATCATTTTCTCAATAATTGTGTATTTACAGAACACTTAACAATTTTATTTCATGTTAAGCCAACAATAATTTATTAATTATTTCATCAATAATTGTGCATTTACAGAATACTTCAAAAGCAAATAATTAACCACGAAATTAACTTTCTCCTAAAATACAAGACTAACTTTTAAATTTTGTTTAAAAAGTAAAAAAATATCACTAAATTCAACATTCAAACTTAAAGAGCCTAAATAAAAAGGTATATAATGACATTAAATCACATAAATTGTCTCTTTTTAAGATGTACAACATATAAGGTAAATGTTAGATTGGATGGTAAAGTAGAACATGTGAATTTTGACAATCAATAGCTTTGTTTTTTTCTTCTTTTCAAGTAGTACTATTAAAGAAATATAAGAAATCAATGAAATCCAGCATTTTACGTTCAATCCAAATTTCGAAAAGGAAGTCCCAAACCCAAGAGGGATGAATCATGAAAAAGGAAAGAGTGATGGGTGTCTGCTGGTGGGTACGAACCACGATCACTTTCCATTTAGTTATAGGCAAAGTAGCAAACGGAGAAGTAGCAATAGCTGGAAGCAAATGATGCAGCCCAATTGACAAAAAAGGGCCAGCCACTGCTTGACAAAAAATGCACCATTCATTGGACAACTCTCTCTTTTATATAGTTAGATATTCATGGATAAATGGTTAGAGATGTCACTGCTTGTTACTTACCCATGATAACTATCAAAATAACCAAATATATAAAGCACCTAGGGGTGGCAATTCGGGTCCAATCAGGTTGGCGGGTCGGGTCTTGACTCGACCCGTCAAAAAATCTGTTGACCCGAACCCGACCCGCCAACCCGTGACGGGTCAGTATATCTGACATGAACCCGAAAATTTTGGGTTGGCGGGTCGACTCGAAATGACCCGAAAATTAATTTTAATTTATCACTGTAAATTCTAATAAAATCAATTTCTCACAAAATTAATTACATCATCAAGTAATAAAAATTTAAATAAATAATTTCAAATCAAATCCAAAATAAATTAAACACCGTAAAAGTGTTTTATCCCAAACCAAATATAAAATAAATTAAAACGAATTATATTATTTGTCCAAATATAATAATTTTAACTTCACACAAGGTAAATAAATTCATTTAGGATTAAGTAATTAATGCCTTTGAAAAAAAAGAATGATTTAGTTTAGTTAGATAAAATAATTTTTATGTTTATTAAATTATTTTTAATTTGTAAACGGGTCATATCGGGTCATATCAGGTCACCACGGGTTGACCCGAAATCGACCTGTTTTCTTTTCGGGTTCATCGGGTTCGACCCGATTCTGACCCGAACTCCCAAAACTTCAACCCAAACCCATTAATTTCGTGTTAGATTCGTGTCGTGTTTTCGGGTCGTGTCAGAAATTGCCACCCCTAAAAGCACCGCTACTTTTAAAAATTTAGATGAAATTTTAAAAAATTTAGTGACCCAGGGTGCACTTCATCTTTTATAAAAATATATTAAAAACAAAATTGTGCAGTGTTTGGCATAGGAGGAAAATATATCAATATGGCCATTTAATTTATATCTTGATTTTTCAAGCTTTAGATTTGAATCTATATTTAAAAAAGAGGATAAAAAAGAACATGACAAAAATAAAAACCATAATGTGTATTTATAGGCTTACAATATTTCTAGGCATGACTCATAATCACTATTCTATCGAACATAATATTTAGATGGTCTCTTGATAACCAAATTTGTGTGATCAAATACTAATTAACTTTCTAGATAGGACCGAGAAGGATTTGGTCAAATGAATAAAGTTGAAACCCTAAAACATAGAGGTTTTCGGTTCTAATACCCCAAAAAGAAAACTTTCTGAATAGATACTAGATTCTTTAACTAAAGAATGAGAGACTCCATGAATATATTAATGGGCTTGAATTTGGTAGCGGGGAGGAGCTTTTCATCTTTTTTTTTGGCAAACCCCTTACATAGGGGATCTTTTCTTCTTTTTTGATTGAATAGAATCTTATCCTTCATTTTCCTCTAAATACTTTTAGTTTGAATATGCAGTATATTAATGTACCCAAGCTCAATTAATAATTGTCCAGTCCGTTAAAATCTATTAAATTTTTGTGGAAGTTTGTTTGGAGAGTTTGGATGTGAGTAATTATCTTTCTCAATTTTAATTTAGTTTGATATTCATATTATATGCTTTCTAATGAGATTGACCATCAATTAAATTTAGTAAAAATCTTATAAATTTTTTAAATATGTTTTATTCAAGTAGAATGTCAACCTTAATAGTATGCTTCAAACACTCGATATCTGTTTTATTTTCAGTAGTCTCAAGAAAAGAACTTTGTCATCAAATATCACAAAAAAGTAATACGTACACATGCTCTTATGCTAATAAATAGATCATACCAACTATAAAGTGTGAGTTTCTGATCGAATTGGAATTGGGAGGACCACTTATTTTTTGGGCTAGTTTTGTAATTGGAGTCGATGGTGTGGTTTTTGGATATTTAATGATGTGGTGGTAGCGGTAGGGGAGTTATCGGTTGAGGGCTTCCATTGTCGTTTGTTTTGTGTGTTAGATTGTGAATGGTTTCCATTTCTGCCCTTCATTGCCAGATATGCCCTAATGCTTTAGAAGATGCATTGTTTGTTGCAGTCATTTCACGATGATTAATTAAATGAGGCATTCGTTACTTCTTGCAATAAATGGTCATAGCTTCTATATATATATATATATATATATATATATATATATATATATATTGTTACCTTTATTGCTTGTCTTATAATTGTGCTCCGCAGAGAATCCTGTCAATGTTCTTGGAATTGGAGCGCGCTTGTGTACTAGCGTTCCTTTGATTGGTGAGTGTTTTGGTTTTCTACTAGCTTTGGTTGTTTGTAAACTTTTTTATGACTTTTTTTTTTGTAGTTTTCTGTTCTTAAATATACGTCTCTGTTACTGCATGATCCGTTCGGCTTGTTCTTGCATGATTCGTTTGGTCTGTTTTTGTCTCTATTGAATTGTTATGTACTCTGCATTTTTTTATTGTACTATGTCTATCTTCTTGGTTTGGTCTACTTTTGCATGATCCGTTGGGTTTGTTTTTGCCTTTCTTGAATTGACCATTGAACAAACTTGGTGTTATTATATCAGCCTTTTTTGGTATCTCCTCGGCTTTTTTTTACTGTGTTTTTCTTCTTTTGTCGTTGGTTGAGGCCATTGACTTTATGTTTAGTCTTTCACTTTCTCAGTTTGTCATTGGTAGAGCCTATTAAATTTATGTTCAGCCTTTTGCCTATGTTTGGTTCGGATCATTCTGTGTTATTTTCAATTGTATTTCTTTTCTTGTTTTTCTATTGGTTTAGGCTATTGAAGTTAACATTTAGTTAATTTTGTCTTCTATTTGTGTCGCTTGCTTTGTTGGGTTTTTCTTTTTCTTGCTTATTATGCTTGTTGGGATAGATGTTTGCTTGTTTTGGTTGCTCACTTAGGCTATTGGATTACCAAGGTTGTTGATTTATTTGGGTTTGTCAAATTATTTTGTGTATTTTTTGACTGTGCAACAGGTAACAAGTTAGGTGCTTGGTTTGAGGGTATGGGATTCGGGATTTGGAATGATGTCCATTTTAAGTGTTTTGATAATAGGTATGGAATTGAAGATTTTAGAATGAATTCTAAAAAGTTGGTAACTCTCCGTTCCCGAGTAAATTGGTGGGTTTTGTTAATTTCTATATTTGATTCCAAGAATAAAACATTTCCTTTATCCACTTACCCCTTCATCCTCGTTCAGTCATCCTCTCTCTAGTCTTTCCCCATCAACTCCCACCACTCATCTCCTCCTCCTGGACAACCTCACCCCTGAGTTTAAATCAGTATCAGAATTTACAGCCGCAATCTCAAGGGATTCAACTTCAACTTGAGAAAGAAACCCCGTCGGCTTGAGTCTGGTGCCACCCCACACAAAGTTCCTTAAATCTGCCTCCTGCGCCTTCAGTAATTAGGGTTGGCTTTGGCAGAAATTAGCAGCCGCTGAAAGCTTGATAGAGAGGAAGACGATATCAAGATGGGACACTCCAACATCTGGAATTCTCACCCTAAGAACTACGGCCCTGGCTCTCGCACCTGCCGTGTGTGTGGAAACTCCCGTGGTATTATCAGAAGGTATGGCCTGATGTGCTGCAGACAATGCTTCCGCAGCAATGCTAAGGAGATTGGATTCATTAATAAGTATCGTTGAAGGAAAAGGTCGTTGCCTCCTTGCTAGTGGATTTTGTTAAGCAAGCTGCCGTTAGAGATAAATGGATCCCAAGTTGTTATTTGCTTTGTATTTTGAACAATTTTGGCTGTTCTAATTTGTCATTGAACCTCAATTGGTATGTGAATCTACAAATTCTACTATATGCTGTTCTTTAATATAGGATATCGCATATTTTCTTGAAAAAAAAAAGTTCCTTAAATCTGTTTGCAAGCTAACAAAGAAAAAGATAGGGTAAAAATGCAATAATAATTTTGATACCCATTCCACTAAAAATTGTACCAAGCAGTAGTTATTTCAATGATGCCAGGAGCTTATACCCATACTAATTTTTTATAATTCATTCTGTATTCAATTCCAATTCCGGAGCATGAACCAAGCACCCCCTTAGTTGCAATCAACTGACTAGATTTGGATTTTGAACTGGACTTCAATGTCACTTAACGGCACGAGGATAATATTTTTGCCATTTTTAACAAAATAATAAATATTATCACGTCCACTATGTGTTGCATCTATGTCATACAACCATGGTCTACCAAGCATTACGTGACAAGCATCCATATCCACAACATCACATAGGAAGTCATCAACATATTTACCGATTGAAAATAAAGCATGACATCTTGAATTTACCTCAACATATTCTACCCCTTTAATCCGACCAACCCTTCAATAGATAATTTTAATTATTCAACCAATTGTTTAAAAAACATATTTGAAAAAATACCACCATCAATTATCAAATTCAAGACACGATTAGAAATCCTACACCTGATTTGGAATAGTTGATTTCTCTGGGTCTTATCTTCCTTCCGTGAAAGACTGCGAACCATATACAAGGACTACTGGATGACTAGTTTAGATTTTCCTACAACCACTGGTATTGTAGTGTCATGAATGAGATATTGACGATGAGTGATCTCACAAACACAATCCTCATAGATCTGATAACTCAAGCATTTAGCGAGATTGAATGAATACCAAGCTCATCAAGAGTGACTCTACCATCTGCACGATGATAATGTGTAGATCTCTTGAACTAACCCTTTGCGTCTACGTATAGCTCATCAAGAAGTAGTTCCATTCGATCCATACGTGCTTTACCATGATCTAGGTTAATCTCGAGGCAAACCAGCCTACTATGGAATGCATCAGTGATTGTCATAGGTGAATCCTACTTTGATACCGCATGATGCGATAGCGGAAGCGTACAAAAGAATTTGTTTCATGAATGAAATCTATAGAAAGAACAAAAGAAAAGAATCACGTTTTAACCTCGAAACACGAGTCAAGGATAATTAGAGAAAACTCTCAAAATTAGAATAAACAATCAAAATTTCATTAATAATTGATAAAGAAATCGATGCAAAAATCTTAAGGATGGGCCTATTTATAGGCTACAAGTGCTAGTCTAATAAGTTACTTGATAACTAAGAAACTCCTAAGTATCTAATTAGAATAGGAAACGAAATAATAAAGAAAATAGGAAACCAACTCAAAACAAGAAACTATTGTTCGACGACGTCCGACGCCGGTCATTGGGCTAGATGTCCTCTGATGTGAACTCTTATCGTGAGCTTTCTTCTTCTTCCCCTTTTCATGATCTCTCGTCACTGACAATAATTATAATAATCCTACTCAACGAAAATAAAAATACAACTATAAAATATACCCTAATTTCGACTCTAAATAACTTCTTGAGATGAAAGGGGCATTCCACATCAACATGTGTACCTTTTGTTCTCTCAATAGGTATATTCATCTCCTTTAGACTGCAAATTTTTGTATAATAGGATAATTTGTGTCTTCTGAACTTCCTTAAAAGCCATAATAGCCCCAGTTGTGTTGTCTCTTGCTGTCAGCATCACCGACTGCCTGGTATCCTCATATTGAACATAGGTATATACTTACTCTACCATAGGAAACGACTTCCCTAAAAGCATGCCACTGCAAATTTTGTCCAATCTATCATCTAACCCATCAAAAAATTATGTACTATGTCTTCCTCTATGAGGGTTATACCTGCCGATATCGGCTGCACAATCCATCAAATTCGGTGGATGGAAATCAATTTTCCTCCACAAGTCTTGAAGGTCATTGTAATACTTCTTAATCAGCCCTCCCACTTGCCTCATTTGAGCCACACTTCTTCGCAGTTCTTACACCTATGATGTATCAGACCCATCAAAGAAAGTTTTAGCAACAAAAGCCTATACCTTTTGTGGTAGTACGGAGATGAATGAAGTTACCGATTAAGGATGGATCATGGGATTTATCAACTACCCTTTTCCAATTGAATCTTCAATCCACCACCATCGATACATTGGATCCGTGGGTAAGGGTTGAGGAAGTTCACCATTAATAAACCCCATCTTGTTTTTATCTGAGATACATCTTGACAATTTGGGACCATAAAACATAGTTAGTGTCATCCAACCTGATACCAATTTGAGCTATGGAAGAATCATTGTTTGGTGTAGGTCTCTGACACCTGTTTAAGACTTGCAATATTCGTATCGCCAAGTCTTTAAGAATTGAGTCAACTCTACCTAGCACAATCTTGGATGATGCTATCATGGTTTAGGTTCAAAATTTTTATCAGAGTTATATTTTGAGCAGAGACCCTAAATTCTCTACTTTGATATCACGTAAAGAAGAAAAGAAAGAATTAAGGAAATATTTTTTCTATATTTCAAACAATAGTTACAAAGGTAAAACACTTGTATCTAGGCATATCATGAGATAAGACACAATGAACTTGGACAATCTTTTAGATGGTAACTATTCTAATCTATCATTATCAAATCTCTAGTTGATATACATCAAAAAATTTAAAAAAAATATATATCAACAACTCACTCCAGTAGTAACGTTATTGAATGGTAATTTGAGTATATTGATCATATGATCATGGTTTTAGTTGTAATTAGTGAATGGGATAGGTGCAATCTTGTAAAAAAAAAAAAAAAAACTGGATAAATAAACAAAGAAACAGTCAAAATTTTGTTAAACTTGGGACTAAGCATTTCCCAAAACCATGGACCTAACCTCATTAAGTTTTGATTCACACTAAAAAAGTTAAGACTGGTCATCATAAACAAAAGTTAGTTGGACTTATGATTCGGCTTTTGTTCCTCGTGTTTTTCCTTTTCAAGAGGGTACGTTAATTCTTAGAGGGGCGGGAGATCAAGAATTCAAACCATACCACCCATCACCACAATATGTAGTTTTTTCACCCATCTAGATTAGGCTAGAGTAGGTCTAGGAGTAGGAATATGACTCTAAATAACGAATGACAAAAAAAAAGAGGGTACGGTAATTCAACCAAGAATTAGTTTTCAAAATGTTACACCGTACATTGAGCAAGACTACCTCCAAAAAAGGGGGGGGGGGGGGGATATCTAATGTCACTATTAGGCATCAAAACAGACCCATGGAACCAGCTAACCCACCAACTAGTAATGTTGATCAATTGCTCATGCATAATTCAGTTGTATTTTGTGGGTTTCCATTCCAATCTTGTGCTTAAAAAAAAAAAAAGAAGGGTAAAAAGAACCCACATGCATGTCTAGTAAGTTTTAACTTTATTCACAGCGCCATCATTGCCCTTAATCATGTGATTGCATAACGGGTTAATTAATTGGATGACAACAGGCTATCGAAAGCTGGACTCCTTCAAGGCCATCATCATGGATATGATGATTACTCTACATCCAATAATTAGGGTTAGTATGTATGAAGTGTTTTTCTATAGTGAAATAGGTTTCATAAGAGTTGATACGGAAATCTGTAACGTCGTGAATCAAGATGTATACAGAACGATGAAGTTACTTGTTAGCTGCAATCTGATGCGAAAATCTGTAATTGAACTTTAAGATGAAACTTATCCATGTCCAGCAAGCACTTCAGAGCAGAAGCAGTTATCCAGATATGAATTGGCAAAAGAATTAACAAATCATGTAGTTAGACAACGGAGATCTCTGCACCCAAAAAAACGAAAACCGAAAGCTTTAGATATCAAGAATTGCACATGGCAATGTTAAGTACCATCATGAAGATGGGCATTACATAAAGTAGTTCCACTACACTGAAATGGTAAAGTACTTGCAATCCTACTGAGCATTTAAGCAGGGTCCTATGTGAAAAGTAAAGATCAAAAGTCGAGAATTTTTTGATATACTTTCTTACAAATTGATCAATTTCTGATGATGACAGCAAGGTCTTCAATCAGATCTTTAAATTCTTTTGCAGAAAGCTCAGCAGATTCATTACAGTAATGCAACTCAATTCGCTCCAAAGTTGGGATTTCTCCAAGAACATAGGGGAGCTCAGCAAGAAACTCACAGGACCTCAGGATTAGGAACTGAAGGCAGGGAAAGTGATCATCTTCTGCTTCCCATTGCACAATATCAGTTTTTTCAATTAGTAATTGCTTCAGACAGCGAAATACTTCATCAGTTAGTTTCCATGTTGATCCTCGGAAGGCATAGTTTTTCAGCTTGAGCACCTCAAGGTTGGGTAACTTGGCAACATTGGTCATATCCTCCCATGGCAGATTGCTCGCGCTTAAAGTCAATTTCCTGAGATTAGATGGGAAAGCATCCCAACTTATAGTCCTGGCCTCTCTGATTTCTCTGTAAAAGGAACAGTTGAGTGCTTCAAGCTGATGCAAGTAGGCCAGATCCTTCAGACACTCACATGATCGATCCCTGTAGTAGTCTTCTTTGGTTTCACACAATCCTAGTTCTGCAAGATTGGGCATCTTGGCAAACGCATCCCTCCTGCAACAGAGAAACTGTACTGTGGATAATGTTTTTAGGTATCCCGAAGGCAACGGCTTGCGGTAAATATTGCTTGCAGCATCAGTGAGATAGCTTAGAAAAGCAACCATAGTTGTATGGAGATGCCTCAAGTTTGGCATACTCCAATATCTCACTATCAGAGTGGGGAGATCCCCGTCGTCCCTTATTGGCCATGGACCATTGATGACTAAGGTTTGGAGATTCTTGAGTCTCCAAAGTGCTGTGGGAAGCTTATAGGTAACGTTCAGTGCAAGGTACGTCAAATATTCTAAGTTAACTATTTGAGCAGGGAAAGAATCAAACTGCAAGAAAAACATGTCCAATACTCTGAGGGATTCGAATGTCAAATAAGAGAAAAAGATATCTGGAACAAAACCTGAACCCAAAGCAAAGCACAAAAAAGATTTAAGACTTCGATATGGAGGTGCTAAGTGGACATCAGCATCAGAGTTCAAGTGCAAAATGAGATGACGCTGATTGTCTTTTGCAGGGAAACTTTGGTCCTCTTGTTTTATTACAGTCATGATGTTCTCTTTTTGAGCTTCCCTCAGACATAATTCCCGCAAGAGGTCATGTAGTCGACAAGTTTTGATTTTGCCAACTACATTCCTTTTTCCAACCAAAACTAAACTCCTACCAATAAGATCTTCCAAGTAGGCCTCTGCCACATCTTCAAGATTACTTGAAGAACTTTCTTCCAAGAAGCCCTCAGCAATCCATAAACGAATTAACTTCCGAACTTTAATCTCATAATCTTCAGGAAAGGCTCCCATGTATAGAAAGCAAGCTTTAAGTTGTTGGGGTAAGTAGTTGTAACTCAGAGCAAGTATATCTAAACATTGTTCGGGATTGGTGAATACAACGGAACTTACACTAGCTGCAACATCCTTCCAGCAGTCAGATGTCATCACAGTTCTAGACAGAGTGCCAGCTATAACAACAATTGCAAGGGGTAATCCATGGCATTTTCTTGCTATTTGCTTTCCCAAGTCCACCAATTCAAGAGGGCAACCTTCAAGTCCAAAAACAAGCTTTTCCAGCAGTTCCCAGCTTTGCTTTGTATCCAAAAGACTCATACAATGAGGATGACTCTTTGGACTCACATAGGTTGCTAATTCCATGAACCGGCTGGTCACAACTACTCGACTACCATTATTGTCATCTGGAAGACACATCTGGATACAATCCCAGGCCTCATTACTCCATACATCATCCATAACAACCAGGTACTTCCTACCTTTTAGAGATTGATACAAGTCTTGAGCTAGATCTTCATTAGTCTTTTCATGATCATTATCAGAGGGCTTGGTAACAGAGCGCAAAAGATCAAGCAACAAATTTCTCAATTGGTATACTTGAGATACGCTAACCCATGCCCGACAATGAAATTGAAAATCAGTATCAGGGTGATCGAACATTTGTCTAGCTAGAGTAGTTTTACCAATACCACCCATCCCCACAATTGCTAGAACTTCTCTTCCCAGCAAGGGTTCTGCTAGCCTATCCATAATTTTCTTCAAAACAGCATCAAAACCAACTACAATATTCCTCAGATTTGAATCAGATAATGAATGTCCTTTGAGGGGAAGACTACTCTGCAGCTGCAAGGTTTTTAAACCTCGTGTAATACCCTTTATCCCTCTAATCTGTCTGATCTTTCTCCTAATGGATTGAACCTCTCCAGATATATGTGAAAAGTATTGGTGAATGCCTCTCTCGCCATCAAAGCCACTTTTAACTGCTGCTTCAAGATTAATTTTCCTATCCAGAGATTTTTCGGTGCACTTGTGAATTAGTGTATCTATTAAACAGCTCATCTCTGACAGGATAGAATTGTCTTTCATCCATTCTTTTACAAAACCTGCTGCTCTGTTGACAATATTTTTGACATCTTTCTCCACTTCATTACGGCCACGCCATTTGACAGAAGAATCCTCAAATGCAGTGAGCAAGAACTGAAGATCTTTGTACAGAACCATCTGCTGGATGCCCACATCATTGAAAAAGACTACTGCTGCTCTCAGATCATGACTGGGACCATCCATTTCTCTAACTACATCAAGAAAATAACATAGTCTTGGGTTTTCCCTGGTGCTCTGAAGATCTCTGTTGGAACGGAATCTGTATGATTCTTTGTCAATGAAATCAATTTGCATCAAAATGGTAGGCACTTCATCAAGTATTTTCTGCATATTCTCTGACATTCCGTGAGTTTGGAGTAATCTTTGCATGATCTCCATGACGTCTGACACCACTGCATCAGACTTAACTGCAACAAGAAAATCTCCAATTGACCGTCCAAGAGGTTCACTCTCGAATCGTAATTGCTCCACACGAGATCTCACTAGAACTGGAGTTCCTTCTAAAACGTTTAAAAGTTCAGAGACTTTCTCAGAGAAGGCTTTGACCTGCATCTTCTTGATCTCGAGAATCAATAAAGGGAATTTCATCAGGCACTCCAACTGGTGCACCAGAGAAACAATTGCAGCCTGAGCCATCTCCCTCTAAATCTCTCTGCGTAACCACGTCAGCTAAAGGGTAACTGATAGTTGTTCGATTCCAAAGAGCCCAAAAATGACAAAGATAGTCAAATTAGCGACGAATAGGAAATGAAACATCTAAAAATTGCCAGAAAATTAAGACAAAATTGATGGTGCTAGATTACCTGTTTGCAAAATTACACCAGGCCAGAGCTAGAGCCTTAATCAGACTTTGAAGCTAGAACTGGAGTTTCTTCGGGCTTGGTATTTTGCTCTCTCAGGAACCGATATGCTGTTCACCCAGAAAGACTGTCTATGATTATCACTCAAAATGGTCAAATACGATGAAAAAATAAATTATCATTAACTCCAGTGCTGAATATTTTAAGATGCTTCCATGTGCATAAATCCAAGTTCGTGAGTCATGATAGCTTTGGGTAAACTATTCAAGTATTAATTGGTAGGCCCGGTAAAGATGCTTAATTAACTAAGCATTTTATTAGATGCAAATTGCGTTGTGTAGAAAGCACAAACACATGATAACGACTTATCAAGAAGTATGTAAACAAAAATCCGAACGAAATGGCATTCTTGTCCCCATTGTTTATTACAATGGCATAGTCCAAAGCTAGAGATTATGGGGCAAACACTTTGGTAATTGCAAGTCAATAACAAATGCACGCAAGACAATTTTGAGTTGTCACTAAAATTAGTTTTAAGTATTTTAGAGAAAATTTTCTTATTTTTCTATTTCTTTTATTAGATCTTTGTTTTCATTTTTTTTCAGATTTCGTTTCAAATTTGAAATTTTTTAGGTTTATTTTGTCAAATATTATCATATTGTCGAAATTTGAAAAAAATTAATTAGCAGATTTGGTAAACATGCATAGATATTCTTGAAACGGTAGTGTATTATCTAATCTTTTAGATTTGTTGTATCTATTTTGTATCATGTAATTTTTACAATTAGTGCAGATTTCATTAATTAATAAAACTATGATGTGTTTTATGCCAAAAAAGAGTTGAAATATTTTTTTTCCAGATTCTCTCTCTTTCCATGGTAATTTCTTAAATTTTCATTAGGATAAAGGTAAAATTTTCTAATTTTAAGTTGTGGCACATGACTATATGTGCCATCATTTCCATTAGAAATTGGACAAAATCTACCAATTGCCCACTTTTGCACAAAATTGAATAGATTGAGGACTGTGTTTACTTTCAGAAATAGATTAGGGATCAAATGTGCACATGAATGATAAATTGAGGATCAAAATTATAATTCTCCCTAATTTGGAAAATTATGAAAAGGATTATGTCTGTGTTTAGAACTAACCTTGGCCAAAATAGATCAACCTAATGGTTCCCACTCCTCCATCTCCTTGAACAATTTTGTCACTCTCAATGGCCTGTGGCAAGACCTTGGGAATGAGGTTGTGATCAAGGGCAAAGGTCTTAAACAACCTTGCAGGAGGGATTGAGGAAGAGGCCTCATAATCATAAGTGATAGGAGCCATGTTGCCTTAGTTTGGTGTTTGGGTACATACAAAAGTTCTTACAGAACAAAGAGGTTTCAAGAAATGTAGTTCTTAACAAGGATTTGGGGTGCAAAGCAATGCGATGGGAGATGGCATTTACAGATTGAAGTTGATGTGGGAATCGAAATACAAAAACACCTTGTAGACTTCATAGTCGGTTTTGCGATGATTTCTTTAGTTAAATTGTGATACCAAGTTTGAATAAGATGGACCCGCATTTTATTATTAATGTAATCTTCTAGGATGTTAACATTTAATCCAGTTAGAAAATGCGTTTACAAATTAAAATTGCTGTATGATTTTCTATGTGAAACCCTTGGTCGGTCTTGCTGTGCTTAGTTAGTACGGTGGTACGGCTAAGTGTAAGTAAGTGTGCATGGCACATCATATCTAATCTTGTGTGGCTATGGTTAAGACTAGAGCAATTAGAAGTTCTGGGTTCAAATTTCCAAACTCTTTAATCCCACCCTACCCAAAAATTTTTTTTTAAAAAAAAAGGGCCTTCATTTTAAATGTTAGAATGTGCATCCTTGTTGGGTGGTAAAATAGATAAATTTGGCATTTGCTGGAATTCAATTTTACAGCACACAGTGTACATGTATCTAATGTAGCACTTAGTAAAAATCTTTCGGCAAATGCAAAATGTACCCATCAACTAAAAGGTTCCAGGCGGTTTACTATAACAAATAATTTCAGTACATTGTAGTTCCTAGGCTCCTTGTGTCTTCACTGAATTTCTAGAATGGTTTCCTTAATTACGTCTATTCACTGTCGGAACTTTGTAGCTGAATAAGTTCCAAGTGGAAGAGTTCAAGCAAAGAGAGATTGTGATTGACGTAAAAAGTTGAACACAAAATAACATGGTCATCTCTGGGCTCAAACCTAGATGGTAAGGCTATTGCCGACTCAAGAACACTGGGATGGAACCAGAAACCTCCCCAGTTGTAGATGTCAAAGCCATTGCTGACTTTTTTATTTGGGGAGTTACTCTAGAAGAGACTCGAATGAGTTGGATCCCGAAGGGATGCCATGCTTGGTTAAGAATCTGCTAGGTTAGCAAAACTCAATGGTTTATGGTGTACTTGACGTGTTTTTTGTCCTCAAATATGCTGTACTTAAGAATGAGGCAAAATGTAGCAGCAATATATGAATTGAATCCCACATTTTCATTGTTAATGTTACGTTTTTTTTCTTTTGAAAAGTGAACAAGAAATTTTAGTTATTTTTCAAATTTAGCTTTTTGGTAAAAGTGGTTCTTTCCTAACTGACT
This sequence comes from Coffea eugenioides, assembly GCF_003713205.1. Lineage (NCBI taxonomy): Eukaryota > Viridiplantae > Streptophyta > Magnoliopsida > Gentianales > Rubiaceae > Coffea > Coffea eugenioides. The sequence goes on from NC_040043.1 coordinate 37,231,371, forward strand.
TATTCAAAACTTAATGGATGCACGTTACAAATAGATGATATTGGCACTTGTAGAAATAGAAACGTTTGTGGCGCTCCATCCTCCCTTTAAAAGTAAAAGAATAATACAGTGCTATAGGATTTTTTGAGAGTGTTGATGTCATTTTCCTATAATTATTATTTCCAATTATAGAACCTTGAAGGTCGAGAGACAAAAAAGAGAGAGAGAACTAAACAAATACTAAAAGCTAAAAGGAAACACTTGGCATAGATGTAAATTAAATAATATTGCGATTATTGGAGCTGGGGCAATTCTTTTGATGGCATTGGGAAGAACTATGCGTCAATACCATTGTTTCGAAACTCGTATCAAGAAGTGACTCGATCGAGTTCAAGGTAAGTGATCAATGGCTTCAACTGGTTCGGCTGGGGTCAAAAATTCCGAGAACCAATGAGGCGCCCAAACAGAACAGGGTGTGCTTCTTAATTCATTCTTCTATAATGCTAATTATTTGTTTTTTCTCGATGAACTCATGTACATATCCCGAAACATGAATAGTTTACATCATTTATAATGTAAATATACTATTATGTACTTAGACATATTTAGAACAACAGATGAATGATGGATGGGTTGGACAGTAAAGAATAATATAAGTGAAAGTTCTGAACTCGAAACTTAAAGATCCATGAGTGGCAATATGAGTTTGTAGATCTTGAAGATGTTTGAAACAGTTATAATTTGTGTAGCTCTGATTTTGATACTTTCTTACTGCAAAAGTTAGTGACATGGTAAGTTTTTGTCTAACATCTTTTGATCACAGCACATTAGTTTATCAAATTATTATATTTTTTCTTAAAGTCAATTGAAGAATATGGTGTATTCTATTCGTTTAGTTGGATGGATGTCGGTCAAATTTTGGCAGGCGTAAATTGTTGGCCATCAGACTTATGTCAGTTTGTAATTAGCAGTTGGATGAATAGTCACACAACTTTGCCAATTTTCTACGCAATTCAATATAGTTTTGTTGTAAATTTATTATGACTGTGCGTATACATTTTATCTATTATAAATTTAAGGAATAATATTTTATATACTGATCATCGAATGTATGACAACTCATTTGAATTTAAATTTTACTCATATGTCATACATCCAATCGTGATAGTGTATACAGTATCAGTATATATAAGATTTACTGTAATTTTAATATGACTATACATGTAGCTTTTATCTAATATTTGCCAAATTGTCATACATAACTTGGAAGTTGGAGCAATTACCAAATCATTCATTTAATTGTTTTCTTTTCTTATTAGATTATTATTGGGTTTGTTTAGATAGTATAATTTGAAAAAATAAAGTAAATTTTAACCACTTGCATCTTAAATACAATTTTTAACTACCTTTTTATTTTACATATATCATATCACAAAAAGTGTGATAGTATTATTCCAATGATCTTTCTAAGTAATCTTATATCCAAACACGCTCAAATGGATAGAAATAATTATCATAATCAGAAACACATTACACGTGCAATGCATGTAATTACTAGTGACTTCAAAAAGAGCAAAAATTTATTGCCAACCACAAAACAGAACCAGCTTGAAGAAGCTGAACTAGAAAAAACCAAAAGACAGAGGAATAGACTCACGAACTTGCAGTATGAAATTGCTAAAATGCTTCAAAGACCATCTAAAGAAAAGGCATCTAGAATGAACTGAGACGTGATTATTATGACATAGATAGAGTAGGATTAAACCCTTTATTTGGTCAGCTAATTTCATGCAGCGGTACGTAGGATCCCAGTCATACATATTGTCGATTGATTCAGCGTAGCCAGAGGAAAGGTGCATCGGCACGCTTGTCAGAGCAGTAGAGACATGGATGCTGATCCTCGTTTCTTAATTTGCATCTAATTGTCTCCACGAGCTCCGCGTTGCTCATCATGGGACCGCGCAGGTTCCGCAATGTAGAGTAAAGTTCAGCAGTAAACAGACCATAAGGGCGACGATGTTTCCCATCATCGTCGACTGCGGTTTCGTTGGACTGGCATCCACTGATAAGGATGCCACGGTCAACACTGACATCTGGATCAACATGCCGTCGGAACAGGATGCTGGCTTGATTTCCGTAAATGTCTCTCAAGAGTGTTCCAATATCTGAACTGTCTACGTGACTCAAAGGTCTCAAATGCCGCAAAACCGATTCAATGGGCATCCTTTTGGCTCTGCGACCGCCGCCAATGTTACCGTAATTGTAGGGCCTTGAGGCATGGCAAACATCTGGACGAAATCCAGGTCCAACTTGCTCCTTGGTCTGACCTATTAGCCCCCCACTGTGGCAGGAGTCTGCTATCATAACGAAATCAGCACCATGTGGCATGCCATTTACCATATCTCGAAAGTCTGCACCTGTTGACGAAGTAATTAATGTAGGAGTTTGCTAGTATAGAGTATAGAGTGCACATCCAGATGTGTTTTGAACTACTAAAGTTTAGGAATGGTGAGAAGGTGAACAGGATAAGTGTGTATGTGTGTGTTTTTAAGGATGTTTATACTAAACTTGAACAATAGGTGTGTGTATTAATAAAACGCCTGAAGTGGTGTTTGTTTTAGAAGAATTTCACGAATGTTTTCAATATTTAGTAGTTGCTTAATTTCTCCGCCCTTCCGTCACCCGCCATTATCTTGGTAAGATCGGCGTGGAGGGGATCAAAGAAGGGGGAATGAGGAGAACAGAAGGGGTGATTTTGTGAGCGTTTCTTTGGACATGTTAGGTAATTTTGCATTTGTTTGGGTTTTTTTTTGGAATGATTTGAGAAGGATTAATGTAGATATGTGTTTTAGAAGAACTTTTGTTTTTTTTTTTGGTCAAAATAGGCCATCCAAACACATATAGCTTAAATTTGGGCTTTGGCATGGTGGCAATTACTACTGATACTGTCATTAAACTCACTGAAAATGAGGTTTCGGTCACAGGGCACAATTGCTTCCTCTCTGATGCAGCCACGGCTTCCCCTGAAATCACGATATATTCCATGGCCACTAAAATAGAACAACAAAACATCGCCGGGCTCCGCCTGCTTAATCATCTCATAAAGCTCAGTTCTTATAACCTCACCTGTGGGCGGCAAAGGGGAGCTACGCTGATCAGTGAGAACTTCCACATTAGTACGACGGAAACCGAAACTATTTATCAGCAGGTCTTTCATTGCGGCCACATCATTGTAGCAGCCTTGTAGTTCATTCCCATCCCCCAAATAGCAGCAACCAACTAATAAAGCGTATCTACCCATGCCTCGAAAGCTTTGATCAGTACAAAGAAACTATATACGACGGTCAAGGAAATAAGTAGTTGAAATGATTCAAGGTGAATGAGGCATGCATTAGGAGACTCATTACTTGTGGGTATTTATGGATGTCTTTCAACAAAGTGCCATTCCAAATTTGGAATCCAATTCCGTAGTTTACGGTTGCTTTTGATCAATTTTATCAGGCTTGGCAGGCCACTTATGGTTCCCATTTCTGCAAGTGCTCTTTCTTTTTTTCCCTTTTTTGGTAGTATTGCAAGGAAAAAGTAGATAGTTTGTCGCTGATCAAAGTATACATGATTCTGGAATGGATGATGCGTGACTAAAGCATGCCATTGTAAATAGTTTAGTGACTTTTTTCGCCGTTTACTCTACACTTAATTGGCCAGTTATAAGTCTTCAATTTTTTCAAATTTGCCTCACATTTGCATCTTTCAAATTTTTTATAACTCTTTCTCCCCTATGTTTTCTTAAGTCTCATTTCTTCAGATATACCCATGAAGAAATAAAAGTAATACTTTTATCCAATTGAAAATTTAAAAGCCAACTTGAGAAAGGGGCGAATTTAAAAAGAATTGTAAGTTAAATTTTAATGACAACTAAAAATTGTCTCATTTTCATGCATGATTGAATTGCACCATTAACCTCTGGGCCATGACCATGTCAATTGTACTCTCTAGTAGAAATTGTCAATTTCATTAATTTGCCTCACAGTTTCTTGTGTATCTTGGGAGAGTGCTCCAAGAACAAAGGAAAATTTGGAACTGATGCTCGAATGGGGACTGGACTACAAGTGTTTGATAAGATAGATAGGACTATTTTGTATACCTATAGCCATATACAAAAGTCCTTAGTATTTACTGCATAGTTATTGGCTTTTTGAGTACATGTTGCAAACATGGATAGAAAAGAACTATAATGTAATAGATGGAGTACATATTGTACAGTTCTAATGGATTTGAAAAAAAAAAAAAAAGTGGGATGCCCTTTCTCTCCCTTATCATTTCATTGCAATTTGCAAGCGACAATGATTTGCCAAATTCCTATGTTTATGGCAGCCAACGTTCGATTAGAGCCATGGCAAAACAAAAATAAAAAAGCAACGCGTTAACTGTAAAGTCTATACATGTGATTCACATGATACAGGAATCCCCTTTATTAAAACTGGAGAGCAGAAATTCTGTCTGCAGATAAAGTATCATGTACCAAGGGTGGAGCCACCTTGGGTGAGAAATTCACTTCCTTCAAGCATAAGCAAACACGAATGGTCACTATAACAGGTGCCTTTTTCCAAATAAATAAATAAATAAAAACCAAAATAAATATTAAAATATTGATAGATGTCGATCTGTGCAATAATAAAAACCAAAAATTGACAAGTGTCGAATCTGTGCAATAATAAAAACCTACTCAAATAAAATACAATTTTTTATATATAGTGGTGAGCAGGGTCGAATTGACAGGTGTCGAGCATGTGCAATAATAATAATGTTAATCCTAGTTGCTAACAAAAAGCAGTTCCAAGTCAATTCTAGTACTGGAGCAGGGACTTTGAATGTGTAATGGGTTACTAGATTCACCCTGACTCAGAAGAGTTTGCTAGATCCGATATACCAGAATTTATTCACGAGAACTTATTAATTTATATATAGGGCAAGTAAGGTCATATCCTCAGGGATTAGAGAAAATTTGCTCCGCTCCTTTTCAAGTCAGGGATAAATAGGGGTTTTGAGAATTAAAAGCTAATGAATTATTAACTAAACTAATCGACTGCGAAAAATAATTAAGAGAGAAAGATAATGAGAAAAACTCTAGTCAAGGATACTGATAGGGTATATTTTGTTATTAATTTTATTAGTAATTTCCCCTTCTATCCCGGACAAATATTGTGTTAATTGCTGATATTTACTCATATTTGGTATCTGGACCCAATTTCAGGAATGAAGCGGAAAATTACCAAACATGAGGGTCTTTTTGGAGACAAATTGGGACTTCAAGCAAGTCGCAGGCCAGGGCCACAATGCTGAAAAGAATTGGACTCCCATTCCTTTATTGTTGTTGACCAAGAAGATTACAGAGAGAGAACTTCAAGGCTTGGGCCTTTGACTTCGGTAGGGACCACGGAGGAAAGAAAAAGGGCTTTGGTCCTTTTGTGCTGAAGAAAAGGAAAGCAACGTGGAGAGCAAAAAGGGACTAAGAAGAAATTGGGAGACTTGTGCCAATTGGTGGGGACCGCACATTAGTGTCACTTTCTTTTGACTTTTAAAAGGGGGCAAGAACGTACAGAAGACGGCTGGCTTTTATTTTGATCTCTAGTTTTAGTCTTTTAGTGTAGCTTTAGTTTTTCCTTCTTTTGACTGGCCTCTGACACACGCCAGGTGTTCGACAAAATTCCCCAACGGGAAAAACACCTTTTATTCTTTGCTTCTTAATAGAAAAAACAATGCCTTCGCAATTCATTAATTCGTGTGGTGATTTAATTATGCGGCGTGGCTAAATCTTCCATCTAGTCAAGGGTCAACTCGACGGCGCAGTCCCGAAAATCTGTGAGATCTAATTAGTTTTCACGTGTTCCTTTATTTATTAATATTTGCACGTTGCCTGCTTGTATTTACATGGGATTATTTTATTAATTGGATGTCAAGGGCCCGATGTTCAATGTGATTTATTAATCTCGTGCCAATTTAGTCAATTAAATCCGTAATTGTTTGATTGATTAATATTAGTGGCAACTGGTGTGTTTACCCATTAGGGGAACGTGCAATCTAATTTAAATAACCCTCGTAGCGTGTTGTTGGTTAGGGCTAGGTTTTTCTAATATTAATGCAATTGGGAAATTAATTCCTACGGTCGTACCTAGGAGTATTTTCTGGTTAGGGGTGATCAATGGTCGTACCTTGGTTATCAATAATTTAAGGAAAAATTGGTCGTCAGACTATAACTAGCCTATTAATAAATTAAGTGAACCTCTCCTGCATCAATGATCGGATAAATGGACTGTGCCTGAGTAGTTGCATCCTTGGCTAGAATTTATTTATTCTTGATTTAATTCCTGCTATATTTGTGCTAGTTATTTATTCATTTTTAGTTAAATTGTTTAATTATTTTTAGTTTCATTCCGGTGAAATCCCCCTTTATCAATTGGACTTTAAAAGAGACAGATATCTCCAGTCCCTGAGGAGACGACCCTACTTGCCACTGTCTACTATTAGTAATTTTGTCAACTAATTAATTCTGGTATATCGGATTAAGCAAACTCTTCGGGAACAGGGTGAATCAAGTAACCCATTGCACACCTAGAGTCCCTGCTCCAGTACCTAGGATTAATTATTGACTGCTCTTAGTGGTAGCTAGGTTCTATATTTATTATTATTATTATTGCACAGGTTGGCACCTGTCAATTTTTGGCGCCGTTGCCGGGGACTGGCGTTATTATTTGTTTCTTTTTAAGTTCATTTTTGCTCTAATTTTCTGGTATTTTTCTAGTGTATGCCTAGGTCTTCTCGTACAGGTGAATTGATTTTTGACCCTGAAGTAGAGAAAATCGCGCGTAGAACAAGGAAAGAAACCAGACAGCTCAGAGAGGAGCACTCCAGTGCTACATCTCAGAGACCTGAGCCCGAAGTTGAACCAGCAGATTCGTTTGGTGACACTTCAAGTGATTCGTACCAAGAGAACGTCGCCATGGCAAACACACAAACATTAAGGGAGTTGGCTGCTCCAAACTTGACCCAACAACCTCTTTGCATAACTTTTCCTCGCCTTAGTGAGAATGCAGCTTTTGAATTAAAACCTGGTTTAATACATTTGTTGCCTGTTTTTCATGGTCTGCCAGGAGAGGAACCCCACAAACACATGCAGGAATTTGATGTGGTGTGTTCGAGTATGAAGCCTTCGGGAGTAACTGATGAACAAATTAAATTAAGGGCCTTCCCTTTCTCTCTCAAGGATTCGGCAAAGGACTGGTTATACTGTCTACCTGCAGGCATTATCACCACGTGGCCAGAGATGCAGAAAAAATTTTTTGAAAAATATTTCCCTGCATCCAGAGCTGCTAGTTTGCGAAAGGAAATATGTGGCATCAAGCAATTTCAGGGGGAATCCTTGTATGAATATTGGGAGAGGTTCACCAGGCTGCGTACCCGATGCCCTCATCACCAAATAAGTGATCAACTGCTGATTCAGTACTTCTATGAGGGGCTACTGATGAACGATAGAAATATCATTAATGCAGCAAGTGGTGGTGCACTGGTGAATAAGACTACCCAGGAGGCATGGGACTTAATCGAGCGAATGGCAGAGAATTGCCAGCAGTTTGGTACTAGAGCAGATGTTCCTACGAGAAAGGTCAACGAGGTAAGTTCATCTTCCATTCAACAGCAGTTATCTGAATTAACCTCATTTGTTCGACAGATAGCTGTAGGAAATGCACAGCAGGCCAAAGTGTGTGGGATTTGTACGAATATTGGTCATACCGCTGACTCATGCCCACAGTTACAAGAGGAGGGAATTGAGCAAGCAAACATGGCTGGTAACATGCCCATGCCACGTAGACAGTATGACCCCTATTCCAACTCATACAATCCGGGTTGGAGGGATCATCCAAATCTGAGCTATGGGGGAAATAAGCAACAAAATTTCATCCCCAATAGACAGCAGGGCTTCCAGCAACAATATCAAACAAGGAATCAACCCTCATCTGCCTCAGGTATGTCCCTAGAAGACATGGTTAAAACCATAGCCTCTAATACTATGAAATTTCAACAGGACACTGAGGCCAGCAATCAAGAGATGAAAGCACGTATGCAAAACTTGGAAAATCAGATGAGTCAATTAGCCTCAATTGTCAACCGACTGGACTCCCAGGGAAAGGGAAAACTTCCATCCCAATCTGAGGTGAATCCCAAGAATGTAAGTGCAATGACCCTCAGGAGTGGGAAAGAGGTTGAAGGACCAGCGCCAGTGGCTCCGAAGGACAAGAATGAGGACCGCATTGAGAAGGAGCTCGAGGAAGAAGGAACGCCCGGCATAAATAAAGAGGTAATACGTAACCCAGTGGTTCCAGTTAAGCCTAACCCACCACCTTTTCCTAGCAGGTTGGAAAGGCCTAAAAAGCAAGACAAGGAAAATGAAATTTTGGAGATGTTTAGGAAGGTGGAGATAAATATCCCCTTACTTGACGCAATTAAGCAAGTACCCCGGTATGCCAAATTTTTGAAGGACCTATGCATCAATAGGAAGAAACTGAGGGGAGATGAAAGGATAATTGTGGGGGAGAACGTATCTGCAGTGCTTCAAAGAAAACTTCCACCCAAGTGCGGAGACCCAGGTATGTTCACTATTCCTTGTAAAATAGGGAACACTAGCATTAGGAATGCCATGTTAGATCTAGGAGCCTCCATAAATGTGATGCCCAAGGCTATTTATGCTTCTCTAAATTTGGGTCCCTTAAAGGAAACTGGCATTATAATTCAATTGGCTGATAGGACTAATGCTTATCCCGATGGGGTGATAGAAGATGTGTTAGTGCAAGTGAACAATTTAGTGTTCCCTGCTGATTTTTATATTCTTGATATGGGTGACGAACGTTCTCCAAATCCATCACCAATTTTGTTGGGGAGGCCCTTCTTGAGCACAGCTCGTACAAAAATTGATGTTAGTGAGGGCACCCTAACGATGGAATTTGACGGAGAAATAGTTCACTTCAGTATATTTGAGGCTATGAAATATCCGTGTCATTCTAATGCTGTTTTTGCTGTGAGTGTAATTGACCCTTTGGTGCAAGAAGTATTTGAGATTAATGGCAGGGATGAATTAGAGATAGCAATCACCAAACATTTGGATCTGGAAGCAGTTTGCGAAATGGAGTTAGACATCAGTTTGCAAAGAATGGTTGGAGCCTTGCATTCACTAGGCCAAAGTCCTCTAAGGTATGATGTTGCTCCTATATTTGTGCCTGAACCGCACTTAAAGTTATTACCTTCTATCGTGCAGGCACCTGAAGTGGAGTTGAAACCCCTGCCCAAGCATTTAAAGTATGCCTATTTGGGTGAAAAAGAGACGTTACCAGTGATAATCTCATCCAAATTATCACCCACGGAGGAGGATAAGCTGCTACGGGTTTTAAGGGAGCATAAGGAAGCTATAGGGTGGACAATTGCAGACATCAAGGGTATAAGCCCGTCCGTATGTATGCATCGAATTCGCCTAGAAGAGGATGCTAGACCGATAAGACAACCACAAAGAAGATTGAACCCCATCATGATGGAAGTGGTCAAGAAAGAGGTAATCAAGCTTCTGGACGTAGGAATTATTTTTTCTATCTCAGATAGCCCATGGGTGAGCCCGGTTCAAGTGGTGCCAAAGAAAGCAGGGGTAACTGCGGAAGAAAATCATGAAGGGGACCTTGTTCCAATTCGAAAGCCTACGGGTTGGCGCCAGTGCATCGATTACCGTAAATTGAACGCAGTGACCAAGAAGGATCATTTTCCTCTTCCATTCATTGATCAAATGGTTGAAAGGTTAGCTTGTCGTGCCTATTATTGTTTTTTAGATGGTTTCTCTGGTTATTTTCAGATAGCAATTGCGCCAGAGGATCAAGAGAAAACAACTTTCACTTGCCCCTTTGGCACTTTTGCCTATCGAAGGATGCCCTTTGGATTGTGCAATGCCCCCGCAACATTCCAGAGGTGCATGATTAGCATTTTTTCTGAGTATGTGGAGAGAATAATTGAGGTATTCATGGATGACTTCAGTGTCTATGGTGATAGTTTTGATGACTGCTTAGATAACCTGACCTTAATTTTAAAGAGATGCATCGAGACTAACCTAGTGCTCAATTGGGAAAAATGTCACTTCATGGTTGAGCAAGGGATAGTTCTAGGACATGTAGTGTCATCTAGAGGAATTGAAGTTGATAAAGCTAAAATAGATGTGATATCTGCTTTACCTTACCCCGTAACTGTACGGGAAGTTCGTTCTTTTCTAGGACATGCAGGTTTCTATCGCAGATTTATCAAGGATTTCTCAAAGATCGGGGCACCACTTTTTAGGTTTTTGCAAAAGGATGTCAGTTTTGAATTCAACGAGGAGTGCAAAGAAGCGTTCGAGAAGTTGAAGAAATTACTCACTTCTCCACCTATCATCCAACCTCCTGATTGGAATCGCCCATTCAAAATTATGTGTGATGCCAGCGACTACTCCGTGGGAGCAGTTTTGGGACAAAGGGTGGAGAAAGCGGCGCACGCAATATATTATGCCTCTAGAGCTTTAAATGGCGCCCAACTCAATTACTCTACTACGGAGAAAGAACTCTTAGCTGTTATTTTTGCTTCAGAAAAGTTTAGACCTTATTTATTAGGTGCTAAAGTAATTGTGTATTCTGACCATGCAGCTTTGAGGTACCTACTGACCAAGAAGGATGCTAAACCCCGCTTGATAAGATGGATATTGCTCCTGTAGGAATTTGACTTGGAAATCAGAGACAAAAAAGGAGCGGAGAATCTAGTAGCTGACCACCTAAGTCGAATATTGGTAGCGGAGGAAGAATTACCATTAAGGGAGTCTTTTCCTGAAGAGCATTTACTTTCTATTAATTCATCCCCTCCTTGGTTTGCAGATATTGTGAATTATTTGGTTACTGACAAATTGCCCGCAGGTTGGCCCAAGGCAAAAAGGGACAAACTAAAAAGCGATGCAAAGTACTATGTCTGGGATGATCCCTATCTGTGGAAACAAGGTGCTGACCAAATAATGAGGCGATGTGTAAGTGAAGGTGAATTCCAATCTATATTGACTTTCTGTCACTCTTTTGCATGTGGGGGTCATTTTGGACCTAAACGGACTGCTAGAAAAGTGTTGGAAATTGGATTTTATTGGCCTACCTTATTTAAGGATGCTTACTTGTTCTGTAAGGCATGTGATAAATGTCAGAGGGTAGGCAATTTATCCCGAAGGGATCAACTGCCACAGGTGCCCATGCTTTTCATTGAAACTTTTGATACTTGGGGTATAGATTTCATGGGTCCCTTTCCAAATTCTTGTGGATTTTTATACATTTTACTAGCAGTGGATTATGTCTCGAAGTGGGTGGAAGCAAAAGCCACCCGCACTAATGATTCTAAGGTGGTTGCAGATTTCATAAAGTCTAACATTTTTGTGCGATTCGGAATGCCACGGGCAGTTGTGAGTGATAGAGGGACGCATTTTTGCAACAAGACAATTGCTGCTTTGTTCAGGAGATATGGTGTACTTCATAAGGTTTCCACTTCCTACCATCCACAGACCAATGGCCAGGCTGAAGTCTCGAATAGGGAAATAAAGTCTATTTTGGAAAAGATGGTCCGCCCTGATAGGAAGGACTGGAGTTCAAGGTTGGAAGATGCTTTGTGGGCGTACAGGACCGCTTACAAGACGCCTATAGGGATGTCTCCCTATAGGTTGGTATTTGGTAAGCCTTGCCATCGTCCAGTGGAGTTCGAGCATAGAGCATTTTGGGCGGTAAAACAATGCAATATGGATATTGAGGAGAGCGGAATTCAAAGGAAGTTACAGTTACAGGAGTTGGAGGAGATTCGCAATGAAACCTATGAGAATGCGGTGATTTATAAGGAAAAAAATAAGATTTTTCATGACCAACAGATCTCAAGGAAGACATTCGAGTGTGGGCAAAAAGTTCTACTGTACCACTCCAAATTGAAGTTATTTCCAGGTAAATTACGTTCTCGTTGGATTGGCCCTTTTGTTGTGACTAATGTCTTTCATTATGGTGCAGTGGAGATCCAGAATTTGAAAACTGAGAAGCAATTTGTAGTGAATGGTCACCGTCTCAAGCCATATTATGAAGGTTTTCCAATTGAAAGGGTGGAGATGATGCACTTGGAGGACTCGATTAGCTTAGTTTAAGCAAAGTTTTGGCCATGTCTAGCCAAAGACATTAAAGAAAAGCGCTACTTGGGAGGCGCAACCCAATTGTTCCTTTTTAAATTTTGTTCAATTTCATGTGGTAGTCTTTAGAGTGTGTTTCTCCACTTGAATTCGACTAACTTTTGGGGTTTTAGTTTTTCGTTTTTGCTGATTTATAGGTGCCACTTTCAGGTCTTGACGTGCGCCCGTAGATGGGTAACGTGCAGGAAGCTCACGATCAGAATGTACCAGAAAGCGCACCGTGATGGCGATCTCAAAGTCAGCAGTTATTTCATTCCGGCAAGATTCGTGCAGGAAACGCGAGTAGAAAACGCGAGTTGGAAGCGCGTTTTTCAATCGCGTTTTCATTCCTGCAAGATTCGTACAGGAAACGCGACTTGGGAAACGCGAGATGAAAACGCGAGTTTCAATCGCGTTTTCATTCTTGGAAGATTTGTGAAGGAAACGCGACTTATAAAACGCGGGTTGAAGGCGCGTTTTCAATCGCGTTTTCTGTGTCCCAATAAAAGCTTTAGAAACGCGATTTTAGCTCATTTCTTCCTCTCTTCTTAGTTTTCCAGGTTCAGGCTTTGGAGGCTCGCATGGTCAACGTCGATGCCAATGTCGCCGGTATGGCACAGAATTTGGTGCAGTTTCTGCTTCATACAGGCTTTGCACCTCCGTTTCCACCTCGCCCTCCGCTATGCCCCGATTTCAGGGAAGTGTGGTTGCTTTCCCTCTCACTTTTGCTTCACTTTTGTCACATTGAGGACAATGTGTCCTATAGGTGTGGGGGGTCCTAAACGGGGTGCAGTATTTTTAAGTTTTAGTAGTTTAGTATTATTTAGTTTTTTAGGTTTTATTTCTAGTTGCTTATTTTCTTTCTCTTTTCTGGATGCTTAGCTTCCCTGAAAAAAAAAAAAAAAAGGAGAAATGAATGTTGGTTTATTGACTCTAATTCTCTTTGTGCCAAGTTTTTAAAATAAAAAGGTATCGGGTTAATGTGGTTGGATTCGAGATGTCTTCTTGGTGAATATCGGACTGCTTAGCTCTTTTGGATTTCTTTGTTAACTTTGCTAGGCATAGGGAATGACTGTTGGCATTTTAATGTGAACTGGTCCAATATTGACTCCAGTTCTCCATGTTTGGCAATAATGAGGCAAGCTGCTCCTATGCGTGGTTATTAGTGTTGTTATTTTGCGTTTGTGCATTGTTTGGCTGTGAATAGGCTTGACTGTACTCCGCTATTAAGTTACCACTGAGTAACCGGGAATCTGCACCTAAAAGTGTCGATTCTCGCGTCAAAATGTGGTGCTTTCTATGAGTACGTGGTCGTATAGCGGTAGGAGCTGAGTAACCGGGCTCCTTCATCTAAAAATGTTGGAGTTCGCGTCAAAAGGCCCCGACGGCTAAAGACTAAGTCTTTTTGTGTTAATTATTATTGTTTTAAAAAAAAAAAAAAGAGAGAATAAATAATAGGAGAGCTTGCCGGTTTATGGACTTAATATGGGGACTTGTGTGAATATTTGGACCATTAGCTGATAAATGTTGTGTGTCATTCCTTTTTCTTAGAGTAGTTAATTTGGAAATTGAAGGAATTTGTGGTTCAGGGGCTAACTGGGGGGGATGCTTCTTGGATTTTAATTACTAATGCCCGATATATGGTTCTCTCTTGAATATCTTGGCAATGTGGTAGATAGAGCAATGACCATTATCAAATTTTGGGGTCTGTATACTTTCCCCATGCTTGAGGGCAAGCATGATTCAGGTGTGGGGGAAATTGATAGGGTATAATTTGTTAGTAATTTTATTATTGATTTCCCCTTCTATCCCTGACAAATATTGTGTTAATTGCTGATATTTACTCATATTTGGTACCATGACTTAATTTCAGGAATGAAGCAGAAAACTACCAAAAAGGAGGGACTTTATGGAGAATATGGAGACTTCTAAGGACTTCAAACCTTGGGCCCTTGAATTGGTGGGGGACCACAAAGCAAGTGAAAGATATTTGGTCATTTGGGCCTTTCAAAGAAAGCAACGTAGAGAGACTTGGACCAAGAAGTAATTTGGAGGCTTTGTCCACATGTGTGCGGACCACAAGAAATAGCTTTTAGGCTTCTTTCTTTTGGCTTTTTAAGGGGACAACGTACAGAAGCAAGGGACATCTCTAGTTACCGCCTTTTAGTTAGTTTTTAGCCTAGTCTTTAGTTTTTCTTTTCCTTTCCTTGGACTGGCCTCTGACACACGCCAGGTGTTCGACAATATTCCCAAACGGGAAGAACATCGTTTATTCCTCACGTTCTAGTACAAACGGGATGCTTTTGCATTTTATTAATTAGTGTGGTGATTTAATTATGCGGCGTGGCTAAGTCTTCCATCTAGTCAATGGTCAACTCGACGGTGCAGTCCCGAAAATCTGTGAGATCTAATTAGTTTTCACGTGTTCCTTTATTTATTAATATTTGCACGTTGTTTGCTTGAATTTTCATGGGATTATTTTATTAATTGGATGTCAAGGGCCCGATGTTCAATGTGATTTATTAATCTCGTGCCAATTTAGTCAATTAAATCCGTAATTGTTTGATTGATTAATATTAGTGGCAACTGGTGTGTTTACACATTAGGGGAACGTGCAATCTAATTTAAATAACCCTCGTAGCGTGTTATTGATTAGGGCTATGTTTTTCTGGTTATTAATGCAATTGGAGAATTAATTCCTATGGTCGTACCTAGGAGTACTTTTCTGGTTAGGGGTGATTAATGGTCGTACCTTGGTCACCTATAAATTAAGGAAAAATTGGTCATTAGAGTTCATCGATGGCTATAACTAGCCTGTTAATAAATTAAGTGAACCTCTCTTGCATCAATGATCGGATAAATTGACTGTGCCTGAGTAGTTGCATCCTTGGCTAGAATTTATTTATTCCTGATTAAATTCCTGCTATATTTGTGCTAGTTATTTATTCATTTTTAGTTAAATTGCTTAATTGTTTTTAGTTTCATTCTGGTGAAATCCCCCCTTATCAATTGGACTTTAAAAGAGACAGATATCTCCAGTCCCTGAGGAGACGACCCTACTTGCCACTGTCTACTATTTAGTAATTTTTGTCAACTAATTAATTCTGGTATATCGGGTTAAGCAAACTCTTCGGGAACAGGGTGAATCAAGTAACCCATTGCACACCTAGAGTCCCTGCTCCAGTACCTAGGATTAATTATTGACTGCTTTTAGTGGTAGCTAGGTTCTATATTTATTATTATTATTGCACAGGTTCGGCACCTGTCACGAACATACTCGAAATGCTCGAATCCAAATTATTTTAAGCCTTAAATATGTCATACAAATCATTAATCATTCTAAAAAATAATTAAAGTACTAAGTAACTAAATTCTATTATTCATTAACTATATAACTAACATTAACATAAAAATAACAAATAAAACCCTCCAAATATAAAAGTCTAGCCATAAAATTAACCCTAAAATTTGTCAAATGATAATTATGTCCATATTCGCGAACGTCCGTTAAAACTTGCGAACATGCTCGTGTTCGCTCGATTATTAATCGAACAAAAAAATTCATTCGAACTCAATTCGTTTAACATTTCGAACGAGTCTTCCACGAACACGAACGTGTCGAGACGAACCAAGCTACCAAACAGTTCGGTTCATTTAACAGCTCTAGATATAGATATAGATGTCATATGACTAATACGTTGCTCCACAAATAACCATTCAGACACAGGAAATTTGTGATCGGAGTAAGGGAAACCATGTTCCATGAAATCAAAATGATAAACGTGACTCTATAAGAATATAGTTTTGTTATCCCAGTTTTCTTCTATTGAAGATTGCATAAGATATTTGGTTTCGCAATCATCATGCGTATGTGCTTGTCAAAGTATGTTATTGGTAGTTGAAGCCTACCTTTTGAAATCGACACTTGAAATTAAGTTTTAAGCTCTAAAGTTTCCACAATATGTTCGGACCACATTTGCGGTTTGGATTAGCTCATTTATTTCAAGAGTTACATCACCAAGGTTGTTCCTTGACTCAGCCCTAATTCATTTTCTAACTCAACAAATATATCGCGCATCTGACATGATAATTCAATGGGAACAACAAACCATCATGGCTCTTTCACTGAGAAAGTCTCATCTCGTAAAAAAAGGAAACATCTTAATTTAGTAATTTGGCGATTAACCAAACTAATTGCAAGAGAATCTAGTTCCTCTGTGATTGTGGGAAGAATCGAACCATCTTGTAACCAGTCTAAGATTGGGGTCAATACAATCCAACTCAATCTCAACTATTCATTTTAAAATTTATTGATTTAAAAAAATGATTGAAATCGAGTCAAGCTATACTATCCCGGTTTCAGACCGATGCGGTACTCTTGCCAATTGCCAACAACAGGAGAGATCCGCATCCCGGTGATGGGTACTGAGAATTTGGAACTATCATGGAAGTGACACTGAGTCACTTGACAAGTTAGTCCCCCAAAGTTGAACAGTGATCTTGTGTGAATGAGTCACAAGAACTGGTGGAAGATTTTGTTTTGTACCAGAAGTTTTGGTACTAGATTACTCCAACAAACGCTTGGTTGATGCGTGACGACACAACTGCAATGAAGAAACAAAACTGGAAAGTTGTGGTTATGAATCAGCCAAGCTTCAATACAACACATCACAATTCTACTTCTTGGTTTCCCATTTCCCTCCCATATTGTCATATTATTGGTGCTCTAAAAGCTTGATTAATTTGCTTGTCCAGTCATGTTGACTTGTGCCCTTTATGGTTGGATGAGAATAAACTATCAGTACAATAAACCGGCTAAGACTGGGCATACCTAGATTGATGGCTGTGAGCTAGTTTCGTTACTTCGTTAGGGTACGAAATAAAAACTCGTGTCACGGTTTTATATAGCCGTGTTTTTCCCGGGCAAATTAAAGTGTCGGCCCAAAAGCTTTTGGTCCTGAATCCTGCTGCACATACCTCGTACAATCGTGTCTTATGTAATTTTAAGACGAAAGAAGAATGGCTGCACATTCTATTCAATTATTTTTCTCATCGACATCCACTCATTCTCTTATTTTCTCTTCTTTGTTGTCCACTTATTTTTTCTTTGTTATCCTTATTTGTTTGTGGGTTTTGTGGAAAAGAATTAGGGTTTTGTGTGGTGCATTAATTCGTGTATTTTTATGACAAAAAATGGACTTTTATCAAAATGTGACAAAACAAAATTTGGCTGCACACCCTATTCCTATTTTTCCCTCATCAATAAATACAGCCTGAAGTTTTCTTCTCCTCTCTTCTTATGCATCTTCATTTATTTGTTGGTTTTGTGACATGTCGTGTGTCTCTTTATGCATATTTTGCGAAAGGCCAATAAGGGAAAATCTCAAGGGAAAAAGGTTAGGATTCTTCATGGGTTTGAGAGCAAACAAATGAAAAAAAAAACAAAAAACCAAACGTGATTTGCTTATTTTCCTTCCCCATATTCATTCACGTAATGTATTAGTGTTTTTTAAGACAAAAAGTGGACTTTACCAAGTGGAATTCCATTTACATTTTATAGTGTGGTCCTACCAAAATGTATTGCATATTAGACTAAAACTATAAACTTTTGTTTCCTAAATGGACTTGGTATGAATCAGTATTTCTCTAACGTGATTCATAACTATAAATTTGCAATTTTGCAACAAGTGGTTAAAAATATGAAAAATGATAATATTCAAGGCTATGTAAATTTGATCTTAAACCTACGTGTCTCTGAACTAGTAGAGACATTAGTCAAGTAATGTGAGATTCTTGATTCAACTTGTAAATTCTCCGTAATTTCAAGGTTTAGAATCTCCATTTAAACCAATGTATTATATATTTTACATACATATGTATGTATGGGTCTAGGGTGGAAATGGGGCTTTTCATATATTTTACATACATAATTTCAAGGTTTAGAATCTCCATATATTTTACATATATATATATATATATGTATATATGTATATGTATTAAGTATATGTACGTATAAAGTTATGGGGCTCTACAATTGACTGCTAGTCCAGTTCAATCTAATTAATATATGATATAAACTCCTACAATTTTGGGTACGAGTTGATGAATTTCATGATTACACTACAATTATATAAGTTTACACCAAATATGGTAATAATTATATCAACTGGACAGAATTGGGTAGAATTCAATTGGAAAAACCCGAATCCAGGTTGGTTTCCACAAACAGGCTCCTAGTGACATTCTAATTACCTTTCAGCGCCTTTAAATACTGAGCCCTTGAACCTATCTCACTTCACTGCTATCCTTCGATTAAAGATGACAATGCTTTTTCTCTTATTGCTCCTTTTTTCAATCCTCATATCCATAGGTAAAAAGCACAAGCAACTCAGAAATATCCGTCAACCACCAGGTCCTCCAGGGCTCCCATTCATTGGGAACTTGCACCAATTCGACAGTGAAAAGGCTCATGAATTCCTAAGCCAACTCTCCAAGAAATATGGCCCCCTCATGTCATTACAGCTTGGTTCAGTACCAGTACTAGTTATTTCTTCAGCAAGAATGGCAAAACAGGCCCTGACAACCCATGATCTTGTGTTCTCCGGCCGGCCAGCTTCTGTTGGGCGGCAAAAGCTGTCATACAATCGAAGGGATATTGCATTCTCACCTTACAGTGACTACTGGAGGGAAATGAGGAAGATTTGTGTCCTCCAACTCTTTAGCCTTAAAAGAGTACAATCTTTTCGTCCCATTCGTGAAGATGAAATTTCGAGCATGATTCAAAAGATCGTAAATCTCTCATCTTCATCACAACTAGTTGATTTAAGGACCATAATAATGTCCTTGACGAGCACTATAATATGTAGAGTTGCCTTTGGAAAGAGGTACGATGAGGAAGGGCACCAGAGAAAGCGATTCGATAAACTTTTACAAGAATCCCAGGCCATGATTGGGGGTTTCTTCATCTCAGATTATTTTCCTTCATTCAGTTGGGTAGATAAATTTTCTGGGATTATTGAACGTCTTGAGAAGAATTTCAATGAGCTGGATTTATTCTACCAAGAGTTGATACAGGAGCATCTCAATCCAAACAGACCACAAAGCATGAAGGATGATTTGCTCGATCTCTTAATTCAGCTAAAAGAAGAACAATCATCAATTATAGGCCTATCTTGGGATCACATAAAGGCAATTCTCATGGTAGTATATCCCTATTTACAAGATAATCAATTGTTGAATTTCCTCTTCTTTCTTTCTTTTTTCATCTTCTTTAACAAGCATATTGGTACATGGTTTTCTGAACATAAATCAAGTAAACTGAAAGTTTTTTTTTTGGGTTAAAATAGTTGATATGGTCCTTAATAATAATCGTTTACCCTTTTATCACAGGATATATTTATTGCTGGGACGGATACAGCTGCAGCAGCAATTATTTGGGCAATGACAGCCCTGATGAAGAGCCCTTCTGCACTAAAGAAAGTACAAGCAGAAGTGAGAAAATTGGTCGGAGAAAAAGGAAGAGTAGATGAAGAAGATATTCAGGAGCTTCCTTATCTAAAAGCAGTGATAAATGAAACT
Organism: Coffea eugenioides; assembly: GCF_003713205.1. Classification (NCBI taxonomy): domain Eukaryota; kingdom Viridiplantae; phylum Streptophyta; class Magnoliopsida; order Gentianales; family Rubiaceae; genus Coffea; species Coffea eugenioides. The sequence continues at coordinate 37,251,169 of NC_040043.1, forward strand.
CTAAGATTATACCCTCCAGCTCCACTTCTAGGGCCAAGAGAAACTACACAAGAATGCACAATCGAAGGCTATGAAATTAAGTACAAAACATTAGTTTACATTAATGCATGGGCTATTGGAAGAGATCCTGAATGTTGGAAAAGTCCAGATGATTTTATCCCAGAACGATTTTTGAATAGTAATATTGATTTTCGTGGACAAGATTTTGAAATGATCCCATTTGGAGCTGGACGTAGGGGCTGCCCTGGATTTTCTCTAGGACTCGCAACAGTGGAAGTTGCACTGGCAAATCTTCTGTATCATTTTGATTGGAAATTGCCTTTTGGGATGAAAGCAGAAGACGTAGATACTGAAGTTATGCCAGGACTAACCATGCACCCGAAAAATGCTCTTTCCCTCTTTGCCAAGAAATATGGGTAAAAATAAATAGTGATATGGAAAAAATAAATAAATAGTGATATGCCAGTATCAGTTTGAAGTATGTTATCAGTGATTGTGTATTTGTATTTCTTTCCTAATATTTCGAAATGATATCAAATATTTTTAAATGTCTACATTTAATCTAATGCAACCTTGTTTGCATCTTTCGAGAAATAATGTGTTGCATCCTGAAGTTGAAGAAGCCCGAGAAGGAAAAGTCATCAAATTGCGCAAAAAAAGTAAAGAAAAGAAAAAGTCTTCCAACAGTAATGGCTTTGGAGTTTTATTCAGAAAATTTGTTTTCATTTTGTAATGTTGGCAGGAGGTTTTGGCTATATTTTTATTAATAAATTCGGGCTGCCATCCCTCGCCATATACCAGGTTTTGTCAATTTTTTTTGGGAGCACGCCCGGGCGGGGGGAGGGGGAGGAGAGACTTTTTATCTTGAATGTAATAAGACATTGGTAATATTTCGAGCTCAAATAGTGGATTAATTCCCACCAAGGAATGACAAATTTTTGTCAATCGGGTGTTTGCTATTGTTGAATTTAATTAGCATTTTCCAACTAAAAGCGCCTAAAAGTTTTTTTTTAGATCAATGATTTGAAAATAACAAAAGACAAAGTGCTTATATTTAAAAGCTTATTTAAGATTTTCTCAAGGTGCAAAACATTACTTTCGTCATCTATAAAGTATTTCGTATGATTTATAAATGTTTTGTAAACTCCTTAATGATTTGTGCCGAAATTATGACACTGAAACTATTAAAGGATTTATCAACCCTTTAAGAAGGGTTAATTTTTCATTAACGAACCACATTTGTCAAGTTTTCAAATTTTAAAGGATTAAATTAATTTGTCATGACAATTAAGGGACCATAATAAAAGGGTGATTTTCAACTGAATTTATCTATTTTCTTGCCAAAATCAAATTTTTAATCCTATGTTTTGAAATGAGTTAATGGAGTTGCAAAAATGTTAAAATAGGGAAGGTTAGTGATATTTTTTGAAGTTCAGGGTGCTTAGTGATACTACAAAAAATTTCAAGGCAAGCATCGTCAAACAATTTTCTTTATCCACTTAGGTTATGCCCATTGGCCATTCCCATCAACGTCTTCGTAGCAGACCCATTTTACCAACTTTGGTCACAAATGAAGTATCTAATGAAAAATCGTTCTCAAGTATGTTGAACTTTTTCTTCTTTCTCCATCAACTAGATTAGATTTGTCATGTGAAAGGATAAATATGGATCACATGTACAAAGATGAAAAATTAGATGACAAGGAACTTAACCATCACCCTTAATACTGATTAATTAGCATCAATTGATAATAGTTACGTATAATATTGTAATAATTTTTTTAGTAAATCTTATAGACACTGACAGTATATACACTATCACCGCTTGATTCATGACATATGTGTAAAAATTGAATTTTAAATTCAAATTTTGCATAGTTATCATTCATCCAACGCTGATAGTATATACACTGTCAGTATCGAAAAGATTAATTCATAATTTTTATCCTAACTACTCTTGATCAATTGCAGTAAAACATTATAAAGTAATCACAATAGTAATACAACATAATGCAATAAAATGCAAATCATTAATTCCACCATCAATGAGACAAGACAACCTGAACAAAATTGAAAGATCAGATAAGGAAATAATCAAACAATTGCTGGTCATCACTATATCTGGCACCCCAAAATCATAGCCATATCTTTGATCCTTAGTTGTCCACTTAAGAGGAAGAATTGGCTAAAATAGTGAATAATGACTTTTCCATAGAGAAATATGTCTGGTTTCAACTCTAATACTCTATTTCCATTGCTTTAGAATATTGACATACTCAAATGGGAAACTTTTCCCTGGTTATCTTTCCAAATTTTCAATGGGTTCAAGATCTAGAGTCGTTGAAGAACAAATAAACTTGAGGCGCTGAAACAGAGCTGTTTTAAGATGATACCCGAAGTTCAGGGCCATATGTCCAAGGACAGAACAAAGGAGGCCAGGCAGGGACACCACCTTAAGAATTTTCAAAATCTCTTTTGCACCCCCTTAGAATTTTAAATACTTTATTTGTATTACGAATTTTTACATCAAGAAACTATTTTGATAGTAAATACTTGCCTCTCCAAACTTGAAAATATGTTGTGCTTAGACACTATTGCCATAAAATTCACCTTTTGAAAATAATGTGTTACATCCAAAAGTTCAAAAAAGCCGAAAAGAAAAGGTAATCAATTTGCATAAAAAAGAAAAGAGAAGAAAAGGTTATCCAACAATAATAGCCTTGAAGTGTTAATTCAGAAAAGCTGTTTTCATTTTGTAATTTTTGCCGGAGATTTTGGCCATATCCCCTCCTTGTAAAGTTTAGTTTTTTTTTTTTTTAAAGATATTCGAGCTAGCATCCCTCCCCATATACCAAGTTTTTATCAGATAAAATAGAAAAATTAGGTTTCACCCTTTCTTTGGGGAGGGAAGGAGGGGGGAGGCGGGGATTGTTATCCTGCATTTAATAAGACATTGGTAATATTTCGAGCTCAAATAGTGGATTAATTCCCACCAAGGAATGGCAAATTTTCTTCAATAGGTGTTTGCTATTGTTGAATTTAATTAGCATTTCGAACTAAAAGCGGCACTTCATTTAGAAGAAACTAATTCTGAACTCAAGTACATAAAAGAATAACTTCTTAAGAATTCACAGTTTCTTAGATATAAATGAGACTCATTAATTTCAGAAACTTTCCTTGAGGCTTCTAATGATATAACTTTATAACCCTAAATTCTAAAAATATCGCTTAATTAATTGAGATAATTTCTTTCCAAAATTTTCCTTTCGTAGTCCTACAAATTTACAAAATTATAAGTACATTAACCAAAATGACGAAAACAATGTCAAAAGGTACAAAGGTGCGAGTCTAAGAGGACAAAATATAGAGAGGACAAAGTATAACGGTAGCGATCATAAGCAGCATGTCTTTTTAAAGATACAAACAAACAATTCATAGTTTATTTTAGACATCTTCAAGATACAGAAAAATTTTATAGTTTGTCTATTTGGAAAGGAATTGGAGGTTTTCTTTTCTTTTCTTTTTTCCAAAGATGGTAAATCTCTTCTACAAAAGGTACTTTTATACAAAAGATGGTGATTGTAAAACTTTAATATTGGGCTACTTTTATTTTTTGATGTGCTCATCGGGTGCCTTAATTAGAAGAAACACTTTCTTTACTGTAATGTGTATTGGGTGGATTTAAGGAGTCATATAATTTGTTTAGAATCTTCAAACTTTTCTTTTCCAGATCAATGGTTTGAAAATAATAAAAAGACAAAGTGCTTGTTAAAAGCTTATTTAAGATGTTTTCAAGGTGCAAAACATTACTTTCTTCGTCTATAAAGTATTTTGTGTGATTTTTTTACATGTTTCGTAATTTTTAAAATTTTTTAATGTTTTGTGTCTAAATTGTGGCACAGAAACTATTAAAGGAACTATCAACCCATTAAGAATGGTTAATTTTCCATTAAAGAACCACATTCGTCAAGTTTTCAAATCTTGCAGGATTAAATTAGTTTGTCATGACAATTAAGGGTCCATAAGAGAAGGGCAATTTTCGAATGAATTTTTTTCCCTTAAAATGAGTTTTTTAATCCTACATTTTGACATGGGTTGACAAAGTTGCAAAATGTCAAAAATAGGGGAGGCTAGTGATATATTTTAAAGTACAGGGACGATAAGTGATACTATTAAAATTCTCATGGTAGGTTTTTGTAATTATTCATTGTCAATATTATTAGAGTTTTAAACAAATTTCTCCATCCACGTTTTCCCATTGGCCGTTGCCATCAACCTGTTCATAGCAGACCAATTTTAGCAATTTTGGTCACAAAATACAGCATTGTCATAGTTAAAAGGCAAAAAAGAAAAAAAAATCATACTCCTCTTTCTCAAAAAAAATTTTTTTTTTTGGAAAACTCGTTCTCAAATATGTTGAACTTAGGGGAAGGATGGATTGGATAGTTCGAAAAGAGAGAGTATGATTGAAAGATTTCGGATTCCAGCACACACACACATAGATCACATGTTTAGATGACAAGAAACGTAACCATCACCCTTAAACGTGATTAATTAGCGTCAATAGATAATACCTACCTATAATGTTGTAATAATTTTTATCGTAACTACTCTTGATCAGAACATTGTAAAATAATCACAATAGCCATATAACATAATGCAATAAAATGTAAATCATTGATTCTACTATCAAGGTGACAAGACAACCTGAACAAAATTAAAAGATCAGATAAGGAAATAATCGAACAAATCCTGGGCATCACTGTACCCGACACCCCAAATTCACAGCCATATCTTTGACCCCAAGTTGTCAACTTAAGAGTAATAATTGGCCAAAATAGTAAATAAATGGCTTTTCCATAAAGAAATATGTCAGGTTCCAACATCTACCACTGTTTTCCGTTGCTTTAGAATATAGTTTTTTCGAATGGGCGCTATTAGAACACTCGTTAATACACCTAACATTCATCTAACTTACCATATATATATATATATATATACTAACAATTATTACCCTCCCTTGAATTTATATATTTTTTCTATTTAATTTTACCTACCTACCCTTGCGTTTATTTACGTTTCCTAATTAATTTTACATTTCTAAAAATATGACATCTGAAATATATCTCAACATAGGGTACCTAATAGACATAGCTGTTTTAAGATGATACCCGAAGTCTAGGGCCATATGTGCAAGGACAGAACAAAGGGTGCCAGGGAGGGAACACCACCAAAAGAATTTCAAAAATCTCTTTTGCTCCCCATTAGAATTTTACAAACTTTATTCGTATCATGAATTTTTACATCAAGAAACTATTTTGATACTAAATACTTGCCCCTTCAAACTTGAGAATATGCTGTGTATAGACACCATTGTCATAAAATTTAATTTTGTCATCCAAAATTTTCAAAAGTCATACTTGCAAATTTAAGTGTTCTAATTGTTTAGAAAACGATAATTTTTTTTATGTTAAGTCCATTCGGTACACATTTGAGAGTATAGTTTGGTACCCAGATTATTGTGATACATTTCATTCCCTCCTCCACCCCTAAAAAGTGGACATGACTCCACCCTAGTTCATGTGTAGTGGTGGAGTCAGGACATTTGGTCGGAGGGTGGCAATGTGTGGTTTGTGGACTTTCAGCGCAACTAGATATTTCTTACAAGTTTAATAGGGACGAATCAATTTATTCAATATTACAAAAATAAAATAAAAAATTATGTATAGATTATGATTTATTATTTGCAGTAGTTATCAGGTCATCTAATGGTATAGTAAAATACTCCCTCCGTCCTATTGAAGTTGTCATACTTTCCTTTTTTATCTGTCCCAAAATAATTGTCACATACCCAAAATAGAAAGCCTGTTTACATCCAATTTCAACATTTACCCTCTTAAAATATGGGTCCTACAACTTTAACTCAAAAGTCAATGTAAAAAGGAAGCACCACAATTTGGTGCGTGAAAGACACCCCCAAATGTGTGCCATGCGTTTGTTGATACGTGCTTTTTGATCATGAATTTTTGAGCTAAACAAAATAGATATGCCCCACACCAATAAATTTCCAGTATAACTTTCTTTGTATGCATTACACGTTGGAGGGCAAAGGTGGAAAGTGAAACAAAAGTTGCAAGATTCGGTGCACTGTTAATAAAAATCACAACTTCCCAAGTGCGACAAACTTATCGGGACGGAGGGAGTAGTTAATATTACGCATAAAACTATATGATGTACATTCTGATATACATAACAGACAATTAATATGTAATTAGTCAAACTGTCAAAAGAATATTTAGCTTACTTGTAATTCTTATGGTTAGACATATTAAACAAATAGATTTATTAGACAGGAAATACAGAATAGTATTATGTTTCGGGTCAAGGCCCCGTCATAGAAATGGAGAGGGCAACCGCAAAATGTTTTCCCCAACAATGCTATAAAAAGTTCTAATAGTTTTGGGGGCAATGGTGGAACTAGTTGGAATATTTTGGAAATTCTGAAGGGGCAAAAGCGACGCAATTATGAAAACTCTAAACTTTGTATAGGTTGTTCTATGGCTTAAGGCAATATGGTAGGCCTGTCAACGGTACGGTCTAGACCCAGACCTAGCTTGGACTTGTTATTTTTTTTTTCAGGTATGGGTTCAAATATAATTTCATTTACTCGACCCGAACTCTAACCCATTTTTCTAATAAAAAAGCGGGTCGAATATGAAATATTGCATTTCGACTCATATTCGACTCGGACCCGTTTAAATAAATTAATAATTATAAAAAATTATATAATTCTTAATACAATAATACTTATTATAACAATAATGTCTACTTATTATTATACAATAATACAATAATACTTATTATTATAATAATATATATACTTATTAATACAATAGTACTTATTATACAATAAATTAATAATTATAAAAAATATATATTTATTTATTTATCTATTGTAAAATTCGACCCGCATTCGACCCGACTCGTATATGTGAGCTGCAGACCAGATCTGAAAGATCAAATGTAAGACCTGTCGTGTATACAAGTCAAATCCAAAACATGTATACTAAAATGGGTCTGAATTTGGAATATTCAATTCTGACCCGTACCCAACCCATTGATAGGTCTACAATATGGCTCTGCCCCTACATATGTGTCCAACAATATTCTACTTTTGTCTATTCCTTTATTATGAAAGAAGTAAAAATAAGAAAAGAATAGATTAAACTTTTTTTTAATAGTTACTTCTGCATAGGTGTTTTCTATGAATGAATTTGATTAGCAATTCGAACTAATTGCAGTACCTCATTTAGGAGAAATTAATTCTGTACTCAAGCACATAAAAGAATAGTGTCTTAAGTATTCACAATTTTTTAGATATCATTAATGAGACTCACTAATTTCAGAAACTTCTCTTGAGATTTCTAATGTTATGACTTAGCAACCCTAAACTCTGAGATTTCTAATGTTATGACTTAGCAACCCTAAACTCTGAAAAGTATTGCTAACCACCCCTATTTTTAATTTTTTGTAATATTTACGACCCATTTCAAAATATATGATTAAGAGATTCACTTTTGGGAGACATAAGATAAATTTCTTTTCAAAATTATCCTTTTGTTGTCTTACAAATTTACAAATTATAATTATATTAACCAAATGATGAAAACGAGGACAAAAAGCGCAAAGGTGCAAGTCTAAGAAGACAAAATATAGAGAGGACAAAGTATAGCAATAGCAATCATAAGCAGCATGTCTTTTTAAGATACAAGCAAACAATTAACAGTTTATTTTTGATGTCTTCAAACTACAAAACAATTTTATGGTTTGTCTATTTGGTGCCTCAAGGGTTACAGAAAAAGGAATTGGCCAGTTTTTTCTCTCTCTTTTTTTTTTTGCAAAAGTGAAAAACTTCTGTTAAAGTGTTACAATTCAGAGGGTAAGCGGTGATTTTAAAACTTTAATATTGGGCCACCTTCATTTCTTGATGTGCTCATCGTGTGCCCTACATGCATCAATTAGAAAAAGTCTTTTCTTTAGTACATTGTGTATTGGGTGAATTTAAGGAGCTTTTTAAGTTGTTTAGAATCTTCAAACTTTTTTTTGTCCAGACCAATGGTGTGGAAAAAACAAAAAGACAAAGTGCTTATATTTAAAAGCTTATTTAAGATGTTTTCAAGGTGCAAAACATTACTTTCTTCATCTAAATAGTATTTCATCTGATTTTTTAAATGTTTTATAAATTCCTTAAAAATTTTAAACTTTTAATGTTTTGTGCCCAAATTATGACATGGAAACTATTAAAGGATCTAGCAACCCATTAAGAACTGTTAATTTCAAAGAACTATATTAGTTAAGTTTTCAAATATTAAGGGATCAAATTAATTTGTCATGACAATTAAGGGATCATAGCAAAAGGTCCATTTTCAAATGAATTTATCTTTCTTTCCCGAAAATGAGTTTTTTTAATCCTATGTTTTGAATTGGGTTGATGGAGTTGCAAAAAAGTTAAAAGTAGGGAAGGCTAGTAATTTATTTTAAAGTTCAACAGCGTTAAGTAATACGATTAAAAATCTCAAGGCAAGTTTTTGTAATTATCCCCTATCAATATTTTTAGAGTGTCAAAACAATTTTGTCTATCCAGGTTATGCCGTTGGCCATTACCACCAACCTCTTCATAGCTGACCAATTTTACGAACTTTAGTCACAAAATGAAGTATCGTCATGGTTTAAAAAAAAAAAGAAAAAGAAAAAAATCGCACTTCTCGTTCTCAGTTTGTGAACTTTTCTTTCTTTCTCTGTCAACTAGATTAGATTTGTCATGCAAGAGGATAAATATGGATCACATATACAAAGATGAAAAATTAGATGACAAGAAACGTAACCATCACCCTTAAAAGTGATTAATTAGCATCAATAGATAATAGCTACGTATAATATTGTAATAATCTAACTACTCTTAATCAATTGTAGTAAGACGTTATCAAGTAATCACAATAATAATAAAAGATAATGCAATAAAATGTAAATCATTAATTCCACGATCAAGGTGACAAGACAACCTAAACAGAATTGAAAGATCAGATAAGGAAATAATCAAACAAATGCTGGTCATCGCTATATCTGACACCCCAAAATCATAGCCATATCTTTGATCCGTAGTTGTCAACTTAGGAGATAGATAGAATTGGCTAAAATATATAATATAGAGCATCTTTTTTTTTTTTTATACATTGCCAATGTACAATTTTTTTTTTTACATTAATAAGTTTAGATCATTACCACATAAACATAAAAGTCAAATTTAAAATTTAAATTATGCATATGTAACATACATCCATAACTAATAGTATAAAAAGATCGCTACACTGTCAATGCATAAAATATTTATCTGACAGTAAATAATGACTTTTCCATAAAGAATTATGTCAAGTTCCAACTATTATCTCCATTACTCTATTTATCCTTGCTTTTGAATATTGACATACTCAGAAGGGAAGCTTTTCCCTGGTTATCTTTTCCAAATTTTGAATAGGTTGAATGGCTAGAGTTATTGAAGGACAAATAAACTTGAGGCTCTGAAACAGAGCTGTTTTAAGATGATACCCGAAGTCTAGGGTCATATGTGCAAGGACATAACAAAGGAGGCCAGGAAGGAACACCACCTTAAGAATTTTAAAAATCCCTTTTGCACCCCCTTAGAATTTTAAATACTTTATTTGTACTACGAAATTTTACATTAAGAAACTATTTTGAAATTAATTAGTTGCCCCTCCAAGCTTGAAAATATGTTGTGCGGTAGACACTATTGTCATCCAAAAGTCTTATTTGCAAATTGAAGTATTGTAGTTGTTTAGAAAATAATTTTTGGTAGATAAATGGAAGCATGGACCTTTTTCGAGTTATCCTCTAACCAATGAAAATTCCTAAATTTTTCCCACGTCGTGTATCCTTTTTGGTTATTGAAATGTTGTTACTCATTTGATGGGTCTACACGCTTTATAAGCGAAAGATTAACCTCAAATAGCATTTTGATGCCTCTTATTTTAAAAATGTTCAATGTTCATCATAAAATGCTATTGAGGTTAATCTTTCGCTTATAAAGCGTGTAGACCCATCAAATGAGTAACAACATTTCAATAACCAAAAAGGATACACGACGTGGGAAAAATTTAGGAATTTTCATTGGTTAGAGGATAACTCGAAAAAGGTCCATGCTTCCATTTATCTACCAAAAATTATTTTCTAAACAACTACAATACTTCAATTTGCAAATAAGACTTTTGGATGACAATAGTGTCTACCGCACAACATATTTTCAAGCTTGGAGGGGCAACTAATTAATTTCAAAATAGTTTCTTAATGTAAAATTTCGTAGTACAAATAAAGTATTTAAAATTCTAAGGGGGTGCAAAAGGGATTTTTAAAATTCTTAAGGTGGTGTTCCTTCCTGGCCTCCTTTGTTATGTCCTTGCACATATGACCCTAGACTTCGGGTATCATCTTAAAACAGCTCTGTTTCAGAGCCTCAAGTTTATTTGTCCTTCAATAACTCTAGCCATTCAACCTATTCAAAATTTGGAAAAGATAACCAGGGAAAAGCTTCCCTTCTGAGTATGTCAATATTCAAAAGCAAGGATAAATAGAGTAATGGAGATAATAGTTGGAACTTGACATAATTCTTTATGGAAAAGTCATTATTTACTGTCAGATAAATATTTTATGCATTGACAGTGTAGCGATCTTTTTATACTATTAGTTATGGATGTATGTTACATATGCATAATTTAAATTTTAAATTTGACTTTTATGTTTATGTGGTAATGATCTAAACTTATTAATGTAAAAAAAAAAATTGTACATTGGCAATGTATAAAAAAAAAAAAAGATGCTCTATATTATATATTTTAGCCAATTCTATCTATCTCCTAAGTTGACAACTACGGATCAAAGATATGGCTATGATTTTGGGGTGTCAGATATAGCGATGACCAGCATTTGTTTGATTATTTCCTTATCTGATCTTTCAATTCTGTTTAGGTTGTCTTGTCACCTTGATCGTGGAATTAATGATTTACATTTTATTGCATTATCTTTTATTATTATTGTGATTACTTGATAACGTCTTACTACAATTGATTAAGAGTAGTTAGATTATTACAATATTATACGTAGCTATTATCTATTGATGCTAATTAATCACTTTTAAGGGTGATGGTTACGTTTCTTGTCATCTAATTTTTCATCTTTGTATATGTGATCCATATTTATCCTCTTGCATGACAAATCTAATCTAGTTGACAGAGAAAGAAAGAAAAGTTCACAAACTGAGAACGAGAAGTGCGATTTTTTTCTTTTTCTTTTTTTTTTTAAACCATGACGATACTTCATTTTGTGACTAAAGTTCGTAAAATTGGTCAGCTATGAAGAGGTTGGTGGTAATGGCCAACGGCATAACCTGGATAGACAAAATTGTTTTGACACTCTAAAAATATTGATAGGGGATAATTACAAAAACTTGCCTTGAGATTTTTAATCGTATTACTTAACGCTGTTGAACTTTAAAATAAATTACTAGCCTTCCCTACTTTTAACTTTTTTGCAACTCCATCAACCCAATTCAAAACATAGGATTAAAAAAACTCATTTTCGGGAAAGAAAGATAAATTCATTTGAAAATGGACCTTTTGCTATGATCCCTTAATTGTCATGACAAATTAATTTGATCCCTTAATATTTGAAAACTTAACTAATATAGTTCTTTGAAATTAACAGTTCTTAATGGGTTGCTAGATCCTTTAATAGTTTCCATGTCATAATTTGGGCACAAAACATTAAAAGTTTAAAATTTTTAAGGAATTTATAAAACATTTAAAAAATCAGATGAAATACTATTTAGATGAAGAAAGTAATGTTTTGCACCTTGAAAACATCTTAAATAAGCTTTTAAATATAAGCACTTTGTCTTTTTGTTTTTTCCACACCATTGGTCTGGACAAAAAAAAGTTTGAAGATTCTAAACAACTTAAAAAGCTCCTTAAATTCACCCAATACACAATGTACTAAAGAAAAGACTTTTTCTAATTGATGCATGTAGGGCACACGATGAGCACATCAAGAAATGAAGGTGGCCCAATATTAAAGTTTTAAAATCACCGCTTACCCTCTGAATTGTAACACTTTAACAGAAGTTTTTCACTTTTGCAAAAAAAAAAAGAGAGAGAAAAAACTGGCCAATTCCTTTTTCTGTAACCCTTGAGGCACCAAATAGACAAACCATAAAATTGTTTTGTAGTTTGAAGACATCAAAAATAAACTGTTAATTGTTTGCTTGTATCTTAAAAAGACATGCTGCTTATGATTGCTATTGCTATACTTTGTCCTCTCTATATTTTGTCTTCTTAGACTTGCACCTTTGCGCTTTTTGTCCTCGTTTTCATCATTTGGTTAATATAATTATAATTTGTAAATTTGTAAGACAACAAAAGGATAATTTTGAAAAGAAATTTATCTTATGTCTCCCAAAAGTGAATCTCTTAATCATATATTTTGAAATGGGTCGTAAATATTACAAAAAATTAAAAATAGGGGTGGTTAGCAATACTTTTCAGAGTTTAGGGTTGCTAAGTCATAACATTAGAAATCTCAGAGTTTAGGGTTGCTAAGTCATAACATTAGAAATCTCAAGAGAAGTTTCTGAAATTAGTGAGTCTCATTAATGATATCTAAAAAATTGTGAATACTTAAGACACTATTCTTTTATGTGCTTGAGTACAGAATTAATTTCTCCTAAATGAGGTACTGCAATTAGTTCGAATTGCTAATCAAATTCATTCATAGAAAACACCTATGCAGAAGTAACTATTAAAAAAAAGTTTAATCTATTCTTTTCTTATTTTTACTTCTTTCATAATAAAGGAATAGACAAAAGTAGAATATTGTTGGACACATATGTAGGGGCAGAGCCATATTGTAGACCTATCAATGGGTTGGGTACGGGTCAGAATTGAATATTCCAAATTCAGACCCATTTTAGTATACATGTTTTGGATTTGACTTGTATACACGACAGGTCTTACATTTGATCTTTCAGATCTGGTCTGCAGCTCACATATACGAGTCGGGTCGAATGCGGGTCGAATTTTACAATAGATAAATAAATAAATATATATTTTTTATAATTATTAATTTATTGTATAATAAGTACTATTGTATTAATAAGTATATATATTATTATAATAATAAGTATTATTGTATTATTGTATAATAATAAGTAGACATTATTGTTATAATAAGTATTATTGTATTAAGAATTATATAATTTTTTATAATTATTAATTTATTTAAACGGGTCCGAGTCGAATATGAGTCGAAATGCAATATTTCATATTCGACCCGCTTTTTTATTAGAAAAATGGGTTAGAGTTCGGGTCGAGTAAATGAAATTATATTTGAACCCATACCTGAAAAAAAAAATAACAAGTCCAAGCTAGGTCTGGGTCTAGACCGTACCGTTGACAGGCCTACCATATTGCCTTAAGCCATAGAACAACCTATACAAAGTTTAGAGTTTTCATAATTGCGTCGCTTTTGCCCCTTCAGAATTTCCAAAATATTCCAACTAGTTCCACCATTGCCCCCAAAACTATTAGAACTTTTTATAGCATTGTTGGGGAAAACATTTTGCGGTTGCCCTCTCCATTTCTATGACGGGGCCTTGACCCGAAACATAATACTATTCTGTATTTCCTGTCTAATAAATCTATTTGTTTAATATGTCTAACCATAAGAATTACAAGTAAGCTAAATATTCTTTTGACAGTTTGACTAATTACATATTAATTGTCTGTTATGTATATCAGAATGTACATCATATAGTTTTATGCGTAATATTAACTACTCCCTCCGTCCCGATAAGTTTGTCGCACTTGGGAAGTTGTGATTTTTATTAACAGTGCACCGAATCTTGCAACTTTTGTTTCACTTTCCACCTTTGCCCTCCAACGTGTAATGCATACAAAGAAAGTTATACTGGAAATTTATTGGTGTGGGGCATATCTATTTTGTTTAGCTCAAAAATTCATGATCAAAAAGCACGTATCAACAAACGCATGGCACACATTTGGGGGTGTCTTTCACGCACCAAATTGTGGTGCTTCCTTTTTACATTGACTTTTGAGTTAAAGTTGTAGGACCCATATTTTAAGAGGGTAAATGTTGAAATTGGATGTAAACAGGCTTTCTATTTTGGGTATGTGACAATTATTTTGGGACAGATAAAAAAGGAAAGTATGACAACTTCAATAGGACGGAGGGAGTATTTTACTATACCATTAGATGACCTGATAACTACTGCAAATAATAAATCATAATCTATACATAATTTTTTATTTTATTTTTGTAATATTGAATAAATTGATTCGTCCCTATTAAACTTGTAAGAAATATCTAGTTGCGCTGAAAGTCCACAAACCACACATTGCCACCCTCCGACCAAATGTCCTGACTCCACCACTACACATGAACTAGGGTGGAGTCATGTCCACTTTTTAGGGGTGGAGGAGGGAATGAAATGTATCACAATAATCTGGGTACCAAACTATACTCTCAAATGTGTACCGAATGGACTTAACATAAAAAAAATTATCGTTTTCTAAACAATTAGAACACTTAAATTTGCAAGTATGACTTTTGAAAATTTTGGATGACAAAATTAAATTTTATGACAATGGTGTCTATACACAGCATATTCTCAAGTTTGAAGGGGCAAGTATTTAGTATCAAAATAGTTTCTTGATGTAAAAATTCATGATACGAATAAAGTTTGTAAAATTCTAATGGGGAGCAAAAGAGATTTTTGAAATTCTTTTGGTGGTGTTCCCTCCCTGGCACCCTTTGTTCTGTCCTTGCACATATGGCCCTAGACTTCGGGTATCATCTTAAAACAGCTATGTCTATTAGGTACCCTATGTTGAGATATATTTCAGATGTCATATTTTTAGAAATGTAAAATTAATTAGGAAACGTAAATAAACGCAAGGGTAGGTAGGTAAAATTAAATAGAAAAAATATATAAATTCAAGGGAGGGTAATAATTGTTAGTATATATATATATATATATATGGTAAGTTAGATGAATGTTAGGTGTATTAACGAGTGTTCTAATAGCGCCCATTCGAAAAAACTATATTCTAAAGCAACGGAAAACAGTGGTAGATGTTGGAACCTGACATATTTCTTTATGGAAAAGCCATTTATTTACTATTTTGGCCAATTATTACTCTTAAGTTGACAACTTGGGGTCAAAGATATGGCTGTGAATTTGGGGTGTCGGGTACAGTGATGCCCAGGATTTGTTCGATTATTTCCTTATCTGATCTTTTAATTTTGTTCAGGTTGTCTTGTCACCTTGATAGTAGAATCAATGATTTACATTTTATTGCATTATGTTATATGGCTATTGTGATTATTTTACAATGTTCTGATCAAGAGTAGTTACGATAAAAATTATTACAACATTATAGGTAGGTATTATCTATTGACGCTAATTAATCACGTTTAAGGGTGATGGTTACGTTTCTTGTCATCTAAACATGTGATCTATGTGTGTGTGTGCTGGAATCCGAAATCTTTCAATCATACTCTCTCTTTTCGAACTATCCAATCCATCCTTCCCCTAAGTTCAACATATTTGAGAACGAGTTTTCCAAAAAAAAAAATTTTTTTTGAGAAAGAGGAGTATGATTTTTTTTTCTTTTTTGCCTTTTAACTATGACAATGCTGTATTTTGTGACCAAAATTGCTAAAATTGGTCTGCTATGAACAGGTTGATGGCAACGGCCAATGGGAAAACGTGGATGGAGAAATTTGTTTAAAACTCTAATAATATTGACAATGAATAATTACAAAAACCTACCATGAGAATTTTAATAGTATCACTTATCGTCCCTGTACTTTAAAATATATCACTAGCCTCCCCTATTTTTGACATTTTGCAACTTTGTCAACCCATGTCAAAATGTAGGATTAAAAAACTCATTTTAAGGGAAAAAAATTCATTCGAAAATTGCCCTTCTCTTATGGACCCTTAATTGTCATGACAAACTAATTTAATCCTGCAAGATTTGAAAACTTGACGAATGTGGTTCTTTAATGGAAAATTAACCATTCTTAATGGGTTGATAGTTCCTTTAATAGTTTCTGTGCCACAATTTAGACACAAAACATTAAAAAATTTTAAAAATTACGAAACATGTAAAAAAATCACACAAAATACTTTATAGACGAAGAAAGTAATGTTTTGCACCTTGAAAACATCTTAAATAAGCTTTTAACAAGCACTTTGTCTTTTTATTATTTTCAAACCATTGATCTGGAAAAGAAAAGTTTGAAGATTCTAAACAAATTATATGACTCCTTAAATCCACCCAATACACATTACAGTAAAGAAAGTGTTTCTTCTAATTAAGGCACCCGATGAGCACATCAAAAAATAAAAGTAGCCCAATATTAAAGTTTTACAATCACCATCTTTTGTATAAAAGTACCTTTTGTAGAAGAGATTTACCATCTTTGGAAAAAAGAAAAGAAAAGAAAACCTCCAATTCCTTTCCAAATAGACAAACTATAAAATTTTTCTGTATCTTGAAGATGTCTAAAATAAACTATGAATTGTTTGTTTGTATCTTTAAAAAGACATGCTGCTTATGATCGCTACCGTTATACTTTGTCCTCTCTATATTTTGTCCTCTTAGACTCGCACCTTTGTACCTTTTGACATTGTTTTCGTCATTTTGGTTAATGTACTTATAATTTTGTAAATTTGTAGGACTACGAAAGGAAAATTTTGGAAAGAAATTATCTCAATTAATTAAGCGATATTTTTAGAATTTAGGGTTATAAAGTTATATCATTAGAAGCCTCAAGGAAAGTTTCTGAAATTAATGAGCCTCATTTATATCTAAGAAACTGTGAATTCTTAAGAAGTTATTCTTTTATGTACTTGAGTTCAGAATTAGTTTCTTCTAAATGAAGTGCCGCTTTTAGTTCGAAATGCTAATTAAATTCAACAATAGCAAACACCTATTGAAGAAAATTTGCCATTCCTTGGTGGGAATTAATCCACTATTTGAGCTCGAAATATTACCAATGTCTTATTAAATGCAGGATAACAATCCCCGCCTCCCCCCTCCTTCCCTCCCCAAAGAAAGGGTGAAACCTAATTTTTCTATTTTATCTGATAAAAACTTGGTATATGGGGAGGGATGCTAGCTCGAATATCTTTAAAAAAAAAAAAAACTAAACTTTACAAGGAGGGGATATGGCCAAAATCTCCGGCAAAAATTACAAAATGAAAACAGCTTTTCTGAATTAACACTTCAAGGCTATTATTGTTGGATAACCTTTTCTTCTCTTTTCTTTTTTATGCAAATTGATTACCTTTTCTTTTCGGCTTTTTTGAACTTTTGGATGTAACACATTATTTTCAAAAGGTGAATTTTATGGCAATAGTGTCTAAGCACAACATATTTTCAAGTTTGGAGAGGCAAGTATTTACTATCAAAATAGTTTCTTGATGTAAAAATTCGTAATACAAATAAAGTATTTAAAATTCTAAGGGGGTGCAAAAGAGATTTTGAAAATTCTTAAGGTGGTGTCCCTGCCTGGCCTCCTTTGTTCTGTCCTTGGACATATGGCCCTGAACTTCGGGTATCATCTTAAAACAGCTCTGTTTCAGCGCCTCAAGTTTATTTGTTCTTCAACGACTCTAGATCTTGAACCCATTGAAAATTTGGAAAGATAACCAGGGAAAAGTTTCCCATTTGAGTATGTCAATATTCTAAAGCAATGGAAATAGAGTATTAGAGTTGAAACCAGACATATTTCTCTATGGAAAAGTCATTATTCACTATTTTAGCCAATTCTTCCTCTTAAGTGGACAACTAAGGATCAAAGATATGGCTATGATTTTGGGGTGCCAGATATAGTGATGACCAGCAATTGTTTGATTATTTCCTTATCTGATCTTTCAATTTTGTTCAGGTTGTCTTGTCTCATTGATGGTGGAATTAATGATTTGCATTTTATTGCATTATGTTGTATTACTATTGTGATTACTTTATAATGTTTTACTGCAATTGATCAAGAGTAGTTAGGATAAAAATTATGAATTAATCTTTTCGATACTGACAGTGTATATACTATCAGCGTTGGATGAATGATAACTATGCAAAATTTGAATTTAAAATTCAATTTTTACACATATGTCATGAATCAAGCGGTGATAGTGTATATACTGTCAGTGTCTATAAGATTTACTAAAAAAATTATTACAATATTATACGTAACTATTATCAATTGATGCTAATTAATCAGTATTAAGGGTGATGGTTAAGTTCCTTGTCATCTAATTTTTCATCTTTGTACATGTGATCCATATTTATCCTTTCACATGACAAATCTAATCTAGTTGATGGAGAAAGAAGAAAAAGTTCAACATACTTGAGAACGATTTTTCATTAGATACTTCATTTGTGACCAAAGTTGGTAAAATGGGTCTGCTACGAAGACGTTGATGGGAATGGCCAATGGGCATAACCTAAGTGGATAAAGAAAATTGTTTGACGATGCTTGCCTTGAAATTTTTTGTAGTATCACTAAGCACCCTGAACTTCAAAAAATATCACTAACCTTCCCTATTTTAACA
>NC_040043.1:37577735-37662737 GCF_003713205.1 Coffea eugenioides
GAAAAAGATAGATTCAATTTGATCTTGATTTTATTCTGGAGCTTAGGTTTCTTGAAGTTATAGTTACAAGCTTTCAGAGCAGGCGCTTGTTTTCTTGCCACTGCATATTTGTTACATGATCTATTATGATATATTTTTGAAAGTTTCCTGGTGAAAATTTACACTTATTTGAACTGAAATTTGACAAAATTTTGTGGTCTGATTGAACAACCGATATACTACGTCTAAATGTTTGCAATATGTATGGTGGTTTTGTCCTGTCGAACATATTGTAACGAAGATCGGTTCTACAAATGTTATTGGGTAATATTTATGAAATGTGTAGGACAACGCCACACATATTTTAGTCTCGAAGCAAATTATGGGGAGGCGGTGCACTAATTTATAAAATTATGTAGGGAAGTACTTATGAAATGTTTAGGACAATGGTGCACTAATTTGAACCTTGAAGTAGATTATGTGAAGGTGACGCATTACAGATTTTATAGTCTGAAGCGATACAAAAAACATGGATTTGGCAAACAAGAAAAGATCTTTATGCTCAGAACATAAGCTGAAGGAGGTCCATGTGTATTATATGTACTCTATAGACATGTATTTCGTTAAATTCATCTCCAACTTACATTTTGCATGTGGTGAATTCGGTGCTTCTTGGTTGAGGAAGTTATTCATAATGCTGACCCAAGCCCCAAAAATTGGTTAGCACAATGATCTCTAATATGTGAAATCAGGATAATTATGTATGTGCTTGTGGTAAATTACAACTAATAATCAGACGGTGTTAGTTAGGATTACAGAACATAAAGAAGATTTATTTGCATCAGTAATACTATCTGCAGATAATAAGGATTCAGTGTTAACCATCTTAAATCTGTTTTCATAACGATTTCTTTTAACTCCTAGAGAAAGAAATATTGTACATATATAAATCCAAAATTCTAGAGAAGTTTCAGCTTCAAAAGACTGCAATTATCAGTTGGAGAAATTAGGTTCATGAATTTAACAAATTAAACAATTTGCACTAAGAATGCTTACCATACCATGATTAATGAAGAAAGGCAGCTATAACTGCTGCTGACCTTGTCTTGTCCTTGGACCTAAAAGCTTTTTACCTCTATGTCAATCATGATAAAGTTTTTACCTCATTTGTTAGAAGAGAATGAATTTTGGGGTGGGGTGCTTATGTAATGCATATGTCATATTCAAGTTGCCTAAGTGTCATTGAAAAGTATGTTGGGTCTATAAATACAATGATGGTATTGGATGGAAGTAAATTTATCAGAAGCAATCTATATAGGAATCCCACTGTCAAGGAATGAACTTTTTTTTAATTGTCACTTGAATAAGAATGTATTCTTTATAGCTGCCATTCAAGGGATGACCTTTTTTAATGGCTTAAATCGGAAAATATGCGTTTATAACTACCTGTTGTGTTTAAATGATTTGCACAAGTCTAGAATTGATGGAAAGCTATTAATGTTCATGCAATACCTGATATTAGGTTTCTGGATTCTGGGTGATGCTGGTGATTTTAGTTGATTAACTATCTGAGAGGTTCTTATTTGTAGGAAACCTGCCCTTTGGTTAAGAACATTCTGCTATTGGATTCTGAAGGGAAACGTGTGGCTGTTAAGTACTGTTCAGATGATTGGCCTACAAATTCTGCAAAGGAAGCTTTTGAGAAAGCCATATTTAACAAGACTCAAAAGACAAATGCCCGGACAGAAGGTAATGTTCCTGCTAACTTTTGAATATGTTCACAGCATGCTAGTCAGTTATCAATTTGAGATCCATGGTAATTATAACTGAATATACAAAATAAATCTGTTAAGTCTGTGTGGTACTGCATATCTTGGCTTCTTGGTATCTAGCATATGGATGTAATTTTGTGTAATCAGCTAGACAAAGCTCCTGATTTTACTGGGATCTTTCATAGTTCCTTCATCTGCTAAGGATGATATTTTGTCCCTTTTAACCTGTGTACCAATATGGTCCATGATGTGTATAATTCTATTTGGTCTTCATAAATTTTTCTATTTTGCAGTGTATGTCCAGAAAAAACAATATACTTTAGACTGGTAATAAGTTGTTGTATGGAGGATTGAAAACTAATAATACTTTATAGCTGATTCTGTGGTTTTAATCTGCAGCTGAGGTAACAATGTTTGAAAATTACATTGCTGTTTACAAATTTGTACAAGATCTTCACTTCTACGTTACTGGGGGTGAAGATGAAAATGAGCTCATCTTAGCTTCTGCTCTTCAAGGTTTCTTTGATGCTGTGGGTCTTCTACTCAGGTAGTATGTGGAAGCAATGTTTCATCTATAAACTTATCTATTTTATTCTTTTTTTCCCACAATGTTTCATCTATAAACTTATCTCTCTTATTCCTTTTTTCCCCCTTCAATTGTATTTCCTAACCTAGTTTGATTTCCTTCTGGTTTCAGAGGCAATGTGGATAAGAAGGAGGCTCTTGAAAATTTGGATCTCATTCTTCTATGTCTGGATGAAATTGTAGATGGCGGGTATGCAAAAGATCTTTTTCTTTTGGAACTTCTTCAATTTATGCTATCTTAATTGCAGTCTGTGCACTGTGAATTTACTGAGTTATTTGTACGTGTAAATTTGATTTTTTTCCCCATTTGTTTTGGTTGGGGATGGGCATAGTTGAAATTCGGTGTAGTTATTCTTTCATTCGACTGAAACCTTAGGCATACAACTTCTGCGTGTTGGAATTTATAAGTCTTTATTTTCTCGCTTAAACTCAATTAAGTTAAAATCAATAAGGCCTATAGTTCTTAGTAAGCTTTTTAGCAGAGCATAATCTCTTTGAAACTGAAAGGACTTTTAAATGAGCACTGAAATGGTGTTGACAGTTTGAATGATCAGTTCAGATTGATTTTGTTCTTTTATTATGCATTTGTTGCATGTAGTTGGAGTTATCTGGCTGATTCTACCTTGTACAGCTGGTCTTGGCAGTTTGAGTGATCAGTTGCAATTGATTGTGATTTACTGTTGTTCTTTTAGTGTGGATTTGTTGAATGAAGTTGGACTTGTCTGACTGATTCTACTTCTTGTCCTCATCATGATTATGGTTAGAAGAATACCTTTTAGTAGTCAATTCATCAGAATAGCGTTTATGTATATTACTCATAAGTTCCTGCAGCTAGTGAAATGCCTCGTTTGGAAACACTCAAATTATCGATGACACTGGACAGAGAACTCTTACTCGAATCCTGGCTTCCCACGCCCCAATGGTCTGCTAATTGTGTAAAAGTCATGTAGAGTTTTAATATTGAAGGTTGAGCGGGATTGAAAATGTAAATGGTAGTGGTTGGAATTTTGATTCACTGTAGGAGTATGTACCTGCTATGAGGCATAAAATGCATAAAAACTTGCATGAACCGAGTTAAAAGGTAATTTCATCCACTTCTTGCCCTCCTAATTGTTTGTATGAATATTGTAGTATAATTCTTGAAACGGATGCAAATGTTATTGCTGGGAAAGTTGCAAGCAACAGTATTGATGCGGGAGCACCTTTATCTGAGCAGGTAGTTTCGGATTGCTGGTTTTCTATTACCTAAATTGTTGTGCGGACAATCTATTACTGCTGTGTACTTAATTTGTGAACATATTCCTTCACAGACGATAGGTCAAGCATTGGCTACTGCTCGGGAACATTTGACAAGATCCCTTCTGAAGTGAATGCCTTGAGCTTAAGTTTTGGAGGAAAAGGAGACATTTATGCTGTTCTCGTTTTAAAGCATCAAAATATCTTTATTTAGTAGTAGGCATGTTGTCTGTTTTCGGTCAATGTATCTGTCAGCTGCTGATTTATCTGCAGTATATGGGGAATTTAAGTTTGAAAATTACATGACATTGTGAACAATTACTCTTGGCTCTTCGGTGACATCTGGGGTAAAATGGTGCCAGGAGGCTTTGTTAACCTGTTATTTGTGCAATGGCAAAAGAAATTTTCTTCTTGTCTTTCATGTTTTTTGTGTGATTCATTTTTGGCTGTAGCCTGATACATATACTACTATTTATTTGTCTTAGCTTGTGTCTTCTTTTTTTTTTTTCGGTTCATAGTTTTTTCGCTGTTCTTGCCGCTTGTCCGATATCTTATGGTATAACCACTGCAGCCTGCAGGTAGCCAATTTCTTATGGCACGCTTAGTTTATCTTCAGTCTATATATCTGGCTTGGGAGCCTCTAATTTACCTTTGACAGGTCTTTTTTTTGCCCCTCTTGATAGTATAATAATAATTATTTAGGTAAATAACATTTTTTTTTTTCTTCAGAGCCAGGTTTCGATCCCCCCAAAGCCAGGTTTAGGTAATAACATATAGAACCCCCAAAGGAAAAAATCGTCCCCGACTTTTGTCGTTTTATGCCAATCTTATATTGATTTTGCTATTGCTATTAAGATTTTATGCCAAATCGCCAATCTATAAGATTGTAATAATAATCGTCAAATCGCCAATCTTATAATAATAATTAAAATTTATAAGATTCGGCGATCCTAATTATTATTTTTTTTCCCTAAACACTCCTTCCCTGTACTTTTAGTCTTCCTATGTCGACCATATATCAAATTATCCTCATTATTTTAAACATTATATGTGCAAAAAAAAAAGAAGATAATAAATCTAAATCTATAAAAAGAATGGCTAATCTAATAATTGTTTTGCATTCAAACGCCTTCTTGGGCACATTTTTAATCTTCATATACCAACTTTTAATTAAATTTCTTTTGTTATTCTAACAATTATGTAAGGAAAAGAATACATCTAGAAGATGCCAAAAATAGAAAATAATACCATTCTACCAATTATTGTTGTACTTAACACTGCATTTCAACAATTTTTTTAGTTCTCTTATGCAAATATATGTGAGAAATCGATTTGGTAAAATTTTCAAGATATGACAATACAAAAGGGTAAAGTTGGAAAAAAGCTACATCTCTATCTCTCTCTCTTTAAATGATTATTTTAAGAATATTTTTATGATGTAGAGGTGAGTTTGTTACAATGGTTCTAAAAGAGGTCAATGATTATTTTTCAAAATTCAAAGGCGCTAAGTGCTATTAGGCAAAGCCTTAGGAGAGGTTTCCAAAATTATCCCCTGTCATTATGCTTGTGGATATCTCGGTCTGCCCAGCCTCTATTAGTTGCGTTCACTCTCTTTCAACAACAGGCACCTCGTCTTGAACATTCCCAGATAAGGTGATTGGTGAGATTACTCTGAAGGGGCGCTTCACCTCGTCTACCTCTTTGTCCAAGACTACTGATTCCTCGGTTGTTTAGGTGATTTATAATTGACGAAGTAATTTGACCGTCAGCCACTATACTGCTCAGACCTACACTTAACACTGCCGCCCTAGGTATAAATGTGAGAACTCTGTTGATTAAAGAGGACAATTTATATAAGGAGAAGTTTTAGTTTTAAAATTTTCAATCAGATTTTATGGCAATTTTAGTAAAAGAATCCAAAAGGTCTAAGCTAACATTTAATAAAAGATTAAGTTTATTAAATAAGTACAAAGCTTAAGGTGACAGTCATGAATAACACTAATTAGTCTTGGCAAGTTTAGTAATTGATATGAAGGCCAAACGTGGCAATTATTTTTATGCCAAAATAGTATTGACAAATTTAGCAAGTGCTTCGTGCTTACTAAGTCCCAAGGCGACAATCAATTTTAAGGATGACTACTATTGGGCGATATTAGTAAAACAACTACCAAAGTCTAAAGTGACAATAAATTTCATGGGTAATTATTTTGTATTAGCGTATTAGTCAAACAATTAGGAAAACCTAGGGCCAAATCAATTTTAAGCACATTTGGGTGCATTTGATAAAACTGAAGTCTGAATCTATTAAGTTATTGAATTATTAAGTATTAAATCTAATACATTTGAGTGCATATCGCATTCAGTGGTAAGTAAGTAACTTATCACTTAATTTTGGGAGCAAGTTTTGCCTAGAAAATTCAGTGTCGCTTAATTAATTCAGATGTTCAATTTTTGGTTATTAAACGGTCTGAATAAGTTAAGATCTGAATCTATTAAGTTTAAGTGCTGAATTGAGTTATCAAACAGGATGACAACATTAATCAAACTATTAGAAATCTCTAATGTGGCACTTAATTTTGATGCTTATTAGTTTTAGCAATATCAGTCAAATAATTAATAAAGGCTGAGGGGGCAATCAATTTTCATCATAACAAGGATTGATAATCAATCAAATTAAAAAAAAAAAAGGGCATAAGGTGACAACCAATTTTACAACTAATTAGTATTGGCAATTTTAATACAAGAATTGAACGGTCTAAGCTGCAAATTAATTGGAATGATAATTATTTATTGAAGTTCTATGTTTTAAATAAAGAGTAAATCTTATATACGCTGACAATGTATATACTATCACGGTTGAATGCACGACACATGTACAAAATTTGGGTTTCAAATTCAAAATTAGATTATTTGTTATGCATCCAATAGTAAAAGTGTATACACTGTCAGTGTATAGAATATTAATTCTTAAATAAATAGGTTTGATGGTAATTTTAATAGGATTTGCAGTGATTCTATAAACTTGAAACCTTTTCAGACTTATTTTGGTTGTTGCAAAATTTCATCATTTGCTTTTGTGACCTTATAATACTTATTTAATTAAAAGCCCAACTACAAAAAGAGATTGAAAATTATCACATTTCTAAATCATAGATACAAACAGGAGCAGAGGCATGAACTGTCAGTAATATCAGTAATAACCATCCGAAACGGTGTAAAGATTTTGAATGAATTGTAATTGAAATTGAATTGGTTGTACATTCTTACAATAGATACACAATTATTATATGAGACCTACACAAATAGTAGTAGAATATTACATCTTTGATGTAAAAAATGTACGATCTATTTAATATGAATTATAATCCGTTCAAAAATCTCTACACTGCTCCAAACGTCCGAGCGCCGATCCATTTAAACATAAAAATCTCTAAAATCAAATATTCAATCATCTTTGAGTTTAATTCTCCACCGTTTAAATCATATGTCGCTTAATTTAGAATTTTCTTTCAATTAAGTGAGAGCTGAATTTATCAAAAAAAAATTAGAAAAGATAGTAGCCCGCAGACTGAAATCTGTGTTCCATGTGTACGTTATAAAAGAGTGATGATAAACAATCATTTTCGTAGAAGTTTTTTCGCAAAAGTTTTGACGAAAATTCTTATGATGGCTCCTAGTCCTAAAGTGAGTGCATGCCAGCTTTTTCTGACTCCTTTTTTATATTGTACTTCTAAAACGCACTGTACATTATTACTGCATCATCGCAGACCCGTGTTCCCCTGCCCCCGCCCTGCCCGCTCTTGTTTCCCTTTCAAGTTTCAACTTTCAACACTACAAAATATAAATACCATGCTCCTCCATTTCCGGTCAGTTCTTTCTTGCTGCCCGTCCCTTTCCTTCACTCTCCCTTAAACAGTCAAACCAGAAAATCTTTCTTCTTCTTTTTTCTTTTTTTGGTTTCCCTCTTTTTCTTTCTTTTACACCTTTTACCCTTGATTTCCGAGCCATGAGTCTCTTCGGCCTTTGCAGGTAAGCGTGAAAAGACGTGCATAAATTTCTCTTTTTTATGATCAATTTGCTTTGAAATGTTTTTGCTTCAAAATTGATCATCACGTTTTTCTTGTGTGTGTTTTTGGTGTGTGATTCTTGATTTTCAGATCTATTGATATGGGATTTTTTGAATTTCTTGAGATGGTTTTTGAGTAATATTATTCTGGGTTTTATGCATTTTGATTGATGACAGTGCATTTGCGTTGTAAAAGTTTCTTGATTAGGCTGTTTCAGCTGTGAATGATGGAGAAGAGCTGACATTTTGATTGATGACAGTGCATTTGCGTTGTAAAAGTTTCTTGATTAGGCTGTTTCAGCTGTGAATGATGGAGAAGAGCTGAACAAACTAATTAAATAATGTATCTTAAATAATGTAACTCTATTTCGATATAAAATGCTTTTGCATAAATAATGTATCTTAATTTGGTGGTTTGAGCGGTGAATGTTTAAGAAGAGCTGAAGCAGCTGTTTAAGAGAAACTGTATTTGGAAAGTCTTGAAAGCATGTCTATAAGTTGACTGAAAATATACAAAATGCTTTTTGCATGTATTTGTATAGGTGGAATAGTGGTGGTCCCAGGAATTCGAAAGGATCCTGTAGTGGATGATTATGATAGCCTTCCTAATGCAATTGGCTACAGTGAAAGATTCTCTTAACAAGAATTTAAATTTATTATTTTAAATTCTTTCTTTTAACAGAAAGAATTTAACCTTTCTGTTCATTTTCTTTTCTTTTATTGGTTATTCTGTGCTTGGTTTAATGGGTTTTTGGTGTTTTTATGATTTGTTTCAGCCTTTGATGAAAAAAATGGATCTCGGCTGCGTTAATGTCGTAGTCTTGACCACTTTTTTAATGGTGGAATGTGGTTCTTTAGTTGTTTTTAAGCATCCATTATTGATTGTACAAGTAGAATCTTACTGTAGAATGGAACGAGAGACTTTTAAAACAGCAATAGGAGGAGTTTGATGAGAACCATTACTGACTATTTATTGTAGATTTTCTCTATTAGGCCTTTGGAAAAGTTGCTTGAGCACAGCAATTATTTTCAAGAAGTACTTAACGAAAATAACGGATTTTTTCTTTGTTGGAATAGATGATTTGCTGTTTCCAAGTAGAGGAAAGAGATTAAGTGAAGTATTGCATCCAGAAGCATCCCTTGCAGTTTCTTTTGTTTGTCTTTACAGAAAAGAAGATGTGGGAAAGTCCCGTTTGAGTTGTTATTAGCTGTCTCTGATTCTGAGGGGAATTATTGGATAGTTATACTGTTCTCATATAGAAGGAAGGAGAGGATGTAGTTGTCATTAGAAAAAGATATTGATTCTGGACTGTCAAGATTCTGCTTCAAGGTAATTAAACGTTCATCAAGAAGGGTCAATTTGGGAGCTAGTATGAGTTAAGAAATAGCGCAGCTATTTGAGAAGTTCTTTCTTGATTTTTGGCAACTTGCAGTCTCTGTTCAGGGTTGAGAGTAGTTATCAGAAAAGGGTAATCTTCTGTTTGGCATAAACAAGAAGTGAACCTTCATCATTTGGTTGTGTCATTGGAAAGATGGGTTCATTTCCTGGGCATGTTCTTCCAGGAACACTATTTCTTGTTGTAGGGATATGGCATACATGGTGTTCTATTGTACGATACGCATTGAGCCCCAAATCTTTCCGAGTCAGAGCATGGAATCCCGTTCCGGGAATTGATGGGAAACTCAAACATTTGGAACTATATGTCATAACGATTGGATCTTTTATTGATATGTGTATAGAGCTGCTTTATTCTCCCCACCTCAAGTGGTTTGTTAATGGAATGCTGAACCCCAGTCACATGAATAATTTTGAGCACGGTGGAATGCTTCTCATGTTTTTTGTCTTCGGCTTGATTGCATTGCTTTCTGAGAAAACAAGGTAAGTCATTCTCTGCAGCATCTTCCACCTTTAGTCATAGATTTTTTATCAGCATGTCTTTTATGTTTTAGTATTTATATTCGTTGTTTCTTTTCTTTTTCATTTTGACGTAAAGAAAGCTCCATCTTGCTGGGTGCCTGGATCAAATGCACTATGGTATGCTATCGTGAATTATTGACTTTTCATCAGCCAATTTAAGGAGAACTTAGGATTTGAAGTTTTTTGGTCTTTTAATATACACTTTTATCTTCTGAGGGATGTGGAATTTACAAAAGCAATTGAGGACAATTTTTTAGGGTGGCCAATAAGTGGGGAAAGTAAACTTTCCAGAATGATATGCTTTGTGTGGTGAAGTGGAGGATATATGCTGAAAGGAGATGAAACTGAATAGCTTTCTATTGAATGTTTCAGAATATGATGATATTTTATGCAATACTTTTGCTTTCACATGTGCTCTCTTCCACGCTCATGTGGCTTTCAAATTATGACATGTTCAATTTTGTGGACAGTCTATTGTTTTGAAAAACTTGCCTTCTTGTTTAGATAAGATGCAACCCATCGAAAACCGATAGAACATATTACATGTTTACATTGCCACATCAAATTGTTAGTTTTATTCCCAGGATAGTAATCACTGCTTTATTTTTTGAAATTTGCTGATTGATATTTTTAGTGTGCTGATTAACTTCTTATTACTGTTTAACTAACTTACATAGAGGTCCATAATAGCTGATATCTTTTGTCTTTGGAATTTTTTTGGTTTCCTTAAAAGTTATTTTTGTATGAGAAATGTGAACTGTGAGTTCTACAAATTATTAGCACGCACTTAATTAGAATTGAAGTTACAATATGCTATTCTAAAGGATATTGCTACCATTTAACATAGGCCATCTGGTTGAAATTATCTTGTACATAGAAAAGGATCTTTTACTCATCCAGAAAGCTAAGGATGATGAGTCTACAATTTTAGATCTCGTTGCTATATAATTGTCAAATTATAAAGATGTTCAACCTATTACTACATGTTGTCTTTTATTCTTATTATTTTTACTTATCCAGAACATACCTTTGTGTTAGGGGTGTTCCTTTTATTCTTATTGGTATTTTTTGGAAAGCATATCATGTGTCTGATAGATTCGTATGTTTCGAGAAGCTACCTTATGGAGTTTGACAGTGTGACTTATAGAGAATGTGTTCTGGCAACTTCTTGAGGCTTTAATTTGCTAAAGAACATTTATGGAGTTTGATTGCTTTATATTCTGGTCTTCTATTTGTGATGGTATGCCTTTTTTCTTGTCCTTTATAGGCAACAACATATTCAAATTGAGAATGCTTCATTTGCTGCTAAAGTATTGATGTTCAAAGAGTTGACTGTACTCTTTGCTACTGAATTCTTCATTATAACGTACCTTGAAATTTTGTTTTCCAGTTTGTAAACTTGAATGCCTATTTGAGAATGTAGACCAAGGATTGCTCTGGTGCTTGTCTGTTTTTGCTGATTGTTACACATGTTGCCACACATGTTGCCGTTAGTTTTATAGAATCATGGGTAGAAGCTGTATAGTTGCTGATTTTCTTCCTTCGGGTACTTTTAACTGATGAGTTGGGTCATCAGTTTAATCCATATTGGTACTAAAAGCTACTTGTATGTAAAGAAAGTTCAGTTTTATTTGCTATATGGTCGTTGTGGACATGAATTTGGCAAACCAAGTGCCCTGTGCTACGACCTAATCCTTGTTATTATGGTGTTGAGATCTTTTTTTCTAGTTTTTTTTTTCTTTTTTTCGTGTTGAAATAGCTTAATGTATCGTCTATTCCTTCAGCTATCTCCCGTTGCCAGATGGAGCTTTGAGCTTGATTGCTTCCACTGCATTTTGTGCCGAGTACTTCTTGTTCTACTTTCACTCAACTACCCATCAGGGACTTGAGGGATATTACCACCTTATCCTCGTTATCCTCATAGGCCTGTGCATTTTCTCTACGATTGCTGGAGCCCTCATGCCAACCAGCTTTCCCGTTGATTTGTTTAATGGCATTGTCGTTACTCTTCAAGGCCTGTGGTTCTACCAAACAGCATTCACTCTGTATGGTCCAATGATGCCAAACGGCTGCTGGCTCAAGGAAGACAAGATTGCATGCCATTCAAAGGAAAGTGAGATCCGGGGCGAGCTGCTTGCTAACTTCCAGCTATTTTCTCAAGTTCTAGGAGTTCTAGTTGCCACTGTAGGAGCTTATTATTTTGCATACCCAGCAAATGGTCACACTGAGCTCAGGAGTTCACAAACACTTGAGGATGGATAAGATGGGCTTTCAAATTGTAAATCAATTTTGTATTCTACTCTATTTTTCCAGACTTCTGTCCCACAAGGAGACGCATAGAGAGATATATACCGTTAACAGTTCTGATCTTCATTATTGCTTGAAAGGATTACGAATCTGTTCAGCAAACATTAGTTGATTGTATTCAGGTTTAGATTAAGATGAAATTAGATCTAGGTGTTTGTAGGTACAAATAGAATAGTGTTGACTTTCATGAACTACAAGATTGTGTAAAAGGTTGAAGCAGCCTGTTTCGTGCGATTTGAACATACTTAGCATATGTCTGAAAGAAAGATTTTGACATTTCTTTTCCTACAGCCTTTTCAAATCGATGTTTTGTGCGATTGGAAGTGGAATCCTATTCTCTCTTCATAATTAAGATTTATAGCAGAGTCAATCTGTTAATGGTTTTTTTATCTCAATTTGCAGTTAGGACCTCAAGTTTTCCAAAGCCTGACTAAGCCTTTTTCTGCTTTGTTAGGATGAAAAGCAAATAAAAGTGTGTGAAAACAAGACCCTGTGAAGGTATTTGCATTTAGGTCGCCAATGTTCAAAAGCCTGTGTAAGCATTTTTCTGTTTCGTTAGGATGAAATGGAAATAAGAAGTAAATGAAAAAAATTGAAAAAACAGTGCAACAGGGAAAAGGGAAAAAAATAATGAAGTGGAGAAAAGCTTTCAAGAACCACGTCTTTTACCCAAAAAACCTGTCAAGAGGAGGAGGATCCCTCAAGTGAGGCCTCTTTTTTTTTATTTTTTTTTAAAATAAATGGTGGATTTGACTGCTTGGTTATTTAAAACATTATCTAATTTGCAATGGACTGCTTTTTTTTTTTTTTAAAGGTAGCAGAAAGGACCTTGGATGCTCCTAAGATTACTGATGATTGTTATTTGAATTTGTTGGACTGGAGCACCAGCAACGTGATTGCTATTGGCCTTGGGAATTCTATCTATTTATGGGATGTAGATCCTGGATCTGCTATTCATCTTGTGGGAGAATGTGGATGACTTGGCACCAGTGACAAGCGTTGGGAAGCATCTTGCTGTTGGCTTGAACAATTCACATATTAAAATATGGGACTCTGAGTCTGGCCAGTTGGTAAGTCTCTTTTTCTGCAGCAATTTTTGCTGCAATCTTTAACTTTCTGTATTTGGCTGAACTGCTAAGCATAGTGTTCAACTTAAGATTTTTGTTTGCACAAGTATATATATGATAATACTTTCAGGCTGAGTATATTTTTCCAACCTTTGGCCTTGAATATATTCAGGGTTTAAGCTTTTGATTGATGGTTTGACTTGTGCATTCCTGTCGCACAGAAGCTGTATTCCTTACTTTTTTCTTGATTCAACCTTTAGATGTAAACTTCATATGGTACATTTAGCTGGTATTTGCAGGTCTATATAGGCTCATATAGTTTGTGCAGCTGTATATATCCAAGTTTTGTGTATGCTTTGTGTTGACCGATTTTGCTTAGTTTCTTTGTCCTGGATTTACTTTGCACTCGCCAGTAACGAAATAATGTGATTCTATGGAAGCATTTTGTGGCAGTACTAGTTAATATTACAGCTGAATTAGGTAGTCGTGCTTCTAAACATGAAAAGCAAAATCATCAGAAGGTCAAGTTCTTTCTTGGTCCTTTGGGTCAAATTCTCTTGCATTAAGCTTCCTTTGCTGAATTATTAGGCTCAATGCCTTTTTTTTTTGTAGTTTTTCTTCATATTTGATTCTTCATGTGTATTATTCTGTGTTTCCTCTTGGGTACAGGTGAGGCTATTGCGTGAAGGACACAGAGCCGATCGAATAATTATGTTTTGACAACAGGAGGAATGGACATTATAATCATAAGCAATGATGTCAGAGTTAGATCCCTTATTATTGTTACTTACAGAGGGCATAGTCAATAGGTTTGTGGGTTGAAATGGTCTTCTTCAGGGCAGCAATTAGCAAGTTGGGGGAACGATAATTTGCTCTATATGTGGAGCATATCAATGGCTTCTCCTTCTCCTTCATCTTCTGGTTCTCGAAATCCATGGATCCACTGCTTTGAAGACCATACAGCTGCAGTACCTGGCATCCATTTCAAAGTAACCTGCTATGGTGATACTCCATAGCATCTGGTGGCGGCATTTCAAAGCATCTGGTGGCGGCATTAGTGATACTCCATAATGTCCTGGAATTTCAACACTGGGGCATGCTTGAACTCAGTGAAGGTTCACAGGTCACTTGTTTGCTTTGGAACAGATATGAACGCGAGATTTAGAGCTCTCATGGGATGAATGATAACCAACTCACTCTTTGGAAGTGTCCTTTCATGACTAGGATTGCTGAGCTCGAGGGTCATACATCTAGAGTGCTCTCTGTGGCTTAGGTGTCTATGGTTTTGCCGAAAAAATTGAAAATACGTTATCTGTACTGAACAATGTTTTCCATGCAATTAAATTACATTATCCTTCTTGTCATTTTCTGCACCTTACTGATTCTTGCTTGTTTTACATGATTCAGAGTCCATATGTATACACTGTTGCAAGTGCAGCTGCAGATGAAGCTCTAAGATTCTGGAAAGTATTTGGATCTGCTGAAGTGGCTTAGCCTAAACGCAAAACAATGATGGACCAATTTCCTGACATGGCGTGCATCAGATAGTTGTAGTTGCCATATGGTGGAATAGAGTAGAATTTTGTATATAACAATTTTGTATAGGCAATTTTCCCTCACCATGCCTGCATCACATACTTCTAGCTGCTAAATATTGTCACTGGACTTTGAATAGTGGGGAAAAGTTCCATTGATGCAGCAAGGTGAAATTGTCTGCAATCCTATCAAAGTTATGGGTTCTTTCCTACTCAAACTTTGCTGGATGGCATGCTTTGGGGAAACCAGTTGGTAATGATACCTTCTGTTTTCGTTTTTCTCTTTTTGAATTGAAGCAGCGATATCAGACTACTACTATTAGCCATGATCAGTTCAAATGATTTTGGTTTCATGTTTACTTTTTTCACCTCTAACCTTTTATAAGATTCATCTTTTACAACAATCAATTTTTAACAGGAGTGTATCTAATTAAAGAAGTGGGCTTTTCTTTGCCATTCTTTTATTTTTTGAGTGAAAAAATTCTTTTCTATTTTTCGTCCTTCGATAAATTGGTGGTGAACATGGGTCATCTTTAAATCTGTGTGGGCAGGGATCGGCCTCTCCCA
Source organism: Coffea eugenioides (assembly GCF_003713205.1). Classification (NCBI taxonomy): domain Eukaryota; kingdom Viridiplantae; phylum Streptophyta; class Magnoliopsida; order Gentianales; family Rubiaceae; genus Coffea; species Coffea eugenioides. The sequence goes on from NC_040043.1 coordinate 37,592,768, forward strand.
AACAGATGTAGACGTCTCGGTAAGGTCACCTTGCCAACAACAGCAAACAAACGAGGTTACAGAGTGGGGTTCTGCCCCCAGTGTAACTCCGATGTTCGGGAGTGAAGTAATAGTAAGTTTGAAACAGACTCAGTTATCTTTAAAGAATGAAGTGGGGAGTATTTATAAGATGAATGATAGTACGGTCCATTGGTATCCGAGCCTCCTAGAATAGCCGACCTATTCCTATAGGGTGAATAAGTCTGTAAAAAATCATATCAAATGATTTTTGTCACATCAATCTTATTAGTCACATCTAGACTGCTATTCCTATAGGGTGGATGAGATAAATCTATTAAAAATCATATCAAATAACTTTTGTCCCATTAATCTTGTCACGTCACATTTAAACTGCTGAGAGTTCAGACTAGGGATGGCAATGGGGGCGGGTGCCCGCGGGGGGCTCTCGAGGCGGTGGTTGGGGCGGGGGGGAATTATTTCCCCCCGCTTAGAAACGGGACGGGGGCAGGGGAGTATACCCCCGCCCCATCCCCCCGCCCCGCCACCCGCAAAACAAAAAAAAAAAATATAAATATATATAATATGTAAGTTAATTAGTTATAAATTTATGATAATGATATTATTAGTTAGATGTATTATATAATGTATATTAGTTTATGTAATATAATTGATATTATCAATTATATGAATAATTATGCATGTCTACTAATAGAATTTATTAATTAGTTATATTAAATTTACTAATACATTTATACTAAATTTCTAATTACACTTAATAGAATAACACTTTTTTCTCAAAAAAAAGCACAAACACAATAAAGAATTAGTGATTGCATTTGTACTAAAAGTGAAAACTTGACTATTTTAGTTATATTTATTTCATCATATTGGATTGTATTCAAATAACTTCTGTTTGATTGTTTTTATGAGTTTCAATTGTAAAATTACAATGAATAATAATTTGGTGATGTGTTGATATTTTAGTACTTGATTATTTATTAAAATTTAATTATAATAAAATTATATAATAAAATTTTATTAACCCCGCGGGTGCCCCCGGGGGAAGCGGGGCAAGGCGGGGCGGGGGGAGCAGGAAACGGGGGACGGGGCGGGGCGGGGGACGGGGGGAACTAATAGGCAACGGGGCGGAGCTGGAACAATTCGACGTTTGAGCAAGAAAAACATAGACGTAAATACTGTAAGGAATCAAATAAGTATACGCAGCGGAAATTTAAAATTTTTGATTTCTCAAAGAACCTTATAACCTTGACAATTACATATAACATAAGAGGGTGTTCAAGTGAATTACCTCAATCAAGGTAATGCACGCGAATAGTCTGACAAATCTGAAGTAGAGGAAGGTGAGACGTCTACGAAGCTGTTCAAGCGTCCGGCCTCTAACGGTGATCCACACGAACTCCTCTTGCCAAAAACCTCCAAGGCTGAATTTTTCTCATTAGAACTAGTGCTAGCTAGTTTTATGATGAACCCACACCTAATAGAGTAGAGAAAATAAACTCAAATTCAAAACTAGGGTTTTTGGCCAAAATAGGAAAAACATTTTTCCCTTCCTATTTTTCCCGAATTTTAAAAACATTTTTTCTTTTATTTTTCTGCTAAAACACTCTAAAAATGTGTCTATTCTTTATGAGAGAATAAAAGTCTTTTATAGACGATAGGTTGAATAAATCTACGTGGAGATAGAAGTCATATTTCATAAAGAAAACGAATTTCCTTTTTCTTAAAGAAACAAATTTCCTTTTTCTAATAGAACTATTGTATTGGAGGACTCAACCATAATTGCATTATTAGTCCCTTAAGTTTAATTTGTCTCTCAAATTCAACTATAAGTTATTAACCTTATCTTTTACAAGTCCTTACTTGAAATTCATTTAGTCTGGCAAGAAAAGAGTCCTTAATGTGTGTGACCCATTAGGTTCTCAAGTACATTGGCAATAAGAATTTGCTATAGATAAATTAAAACTCTTTTAATTTATCATTCATTTATCTAATCAATTAACTCATTCGTATAGATCAAATTTAGCATCTAACAATGCGTCTTGACCACCCAAGTACTTAAGAAAAGTCAAGTGGATGACTTTAGCTTTCAATGGACGTTTACCATGCAATTAATATCCTTTTACCAATTTTATCTCAACATTAATCATGGAATATATATATATATATATTTATTGTGCCAATTCTATAATATGATTAATACATATTTCTTGTATTAAAATATAATTTCAAAAGAACAACTACTTAGAAATACCTTTCAAAAATTCACTCTCTTAGTACTAAGATTTTATGAGTTGTACTTCTACAAGTGGCCATTAAAGAGATAATTCCTCTTCCATAAGAGGTGGTAAATCGTTGAAACTTATTCACAATTTATCCATACTTCAAGAATATACCCAACATATTAATGATATGAGCATTCCCTTTTACGGGAACAATCATATAACAAATGAAATATATCCATCCATACTCAAGGCACCATGATAACTTCAAGTCCAACGATCACTTGCATAAAACACCATTTAGAGATATATCCTTTTTGGCACAAAAGGTAATCTTTATGTAGATCAATTTAGTGAATTTGATCATGTCATCAAGCACCCATATACTAACTTAGGTGTCACTACACTATAGTAGATGAGATTTACTACTTCTCGGTAGAAGTGGTTTAGTATATGACAATGTAACTGTATTAATAATGTCCCATTATTATTAATACTGTGACTAGAGATATTTAAGAATAAACTTATTAAATCTAATGAATCTCATCATCATAACACTTATGATTCCATTGATTAAATTTATTCTAAGAACTTTATCATACAAGTATGAATATACAAGCAATCAATATGATAAAAAATCATTTATTAGAGTACAAATAGTTCAAGTACATATGAATTTCCCTATAAGTGATCGTCTTTAGGGCACATATACTAACAAATACTTGATTATGAATAAGGTCTTTGTTTAAGGTCTTAAAACATGGGCAATTCTCAACCATTTCGATCTCCATTTTTCTTTCGTCCTCGTTATCCTTTAAAAGAGGTACTTATTAGAAAGACTTGCAGTTTTGGTTCCAAACATTTAGTACATTAGCAGTTCCAACCCCTAAAGTTTAGGCAAAAGCAAATGTCATCCGAAATGTTTCAATATTTATCATATTTACTCCCATCCACTAATTTCTGCCAATTATTATCAGAATCCGGTTACTACTATCATGTATAGGCAACTAATTTTTTTTCAATAGTACAATGAAATATTGTAAAGTCACTAAAGATATCTAGACTAAACTCAGATATTTTTGAAAAAATAAATGTCGGTTCTTGTGAATCTACTTGAAAATTTTAATATGGAACTATATTAAAAAACTAATAGTGTGTATTGTAAGTTAACGATATCTTCAAATAATAGTTAACAAATAGACGTGTGTATTGATATCTCAAGCTCGTGGTTCTTGTACTATTTATTTATCTATGTTGTATAATTCTTTATTTTGATTTAGGTTTTACCCATGCTTGTTGTCTTATACCTCTCGAGACTTTGCCACGATGCTTAAAATAGTTTTTATAGTCTAACCAATGAACAACATGCGCCGTAGATCTTGAAGTGAGTCCGTGTCAGCGACTACTTTTTTTTTTTTTCCCATTTGTCTTCAAATGAGCCAACGTCAGCCATTTGTCTCTGTATGAATACCTAATATTATCTTTTACTAGGTCGAATTAGGGTTGTAATCGAATTGAACTCCTCGCAAGCAGCTCAGTCAAAAATTTGAAATCGAGTGTAAGTTGAGTGCGAATAGTTCGATAATTATTCAAACCAAGTTCGAGTATTGGTTTTTCAAATTCGGTGGTTCGTCGATCCTTACCGAACACAAAGTAATTAATTAAAAATGATATATTTAGATATTACAATTTTATTCTTTTAGGCTTGAGAATTGTATAAATTACCAAAATTATTCTTTTAGTCGAATTAAGTACTTGAACTTGATCATACTTGCAAAAAAACTGTGTATAATCGAGTCGATCTCAAGTTTTTGAACCATTTTTTAAGTTTGATTTCGAACTCCATTTCTACTGCTTGCTCAAGCAGTACCTCTCTATAGTTGAATCCAGTTCGAGTATAGCAATGTTCGCACTCGATTCTACTTGATTACATTCCTAAGTCGAACATCCTCAAGAAAACCACCTTAATTAAGGAAAAAAAGTGTCAGTGCCCTCCAACTATTAGTCAGGTGAACTTTTGGTCCCTCCAACAATTAAGAATAAACTTTTAGCCCCTAATCTATTGAAAGTGCAAAATGTTGGACCTTCATTAAAGTTCAACAGTTAAAATCGATGAAATCCAGCACCACGTGAGATGCACACCAAAACACGAAGGGTATTTTAGTCTATCAAGCAGTCTTCTACTTAGTAAAAGAAGGCTTCTTTCTTCCAAACAAAGAGCTATAGGAAGAAAATGTCCATTGCAGCCGAAGAGTTTCTACTCAAGTTTTTTGTTGCATGTGGTTGAAATGGAAAAGCTTTAAAACTTATTCCATATATAAAACAATTTCTTTTTTTTAAGGAAATATATAAAACAATTTCCAAAGACATAAAAAAGTTACTCTTCAAATCAGGTAAAATTTACGTCTATCACAATTTGATCCAATTAAAGCACCACTTAGTGCCTTCAAGCAAGACAAAAAGGAAATTTCAAGTAATTCTAGTCCGCACATTTTACTGTAAGTCCACAAACTTAGGCAACTAATTACTTCGTCTTCAAATGATACAGAAGGGTGAAGAGTTAAAACTTGCTGATTGATTGAAATCTAAACCAAAACCAGATACCGCCATAGTAATCAAAATGCACACTATTTGAACTGCCAATTGACTCTAACAAGACAAAGTTCCTAGCCTCAATCGAGCCACATCCACTATAGGGAGCATCAAGAATGCACACAACGCAGCCGATTACAGACCCAACTGCTGATACCAACATCCCTAGTCTCAAAACATGCGAAATGGGAGATCTTCTGCAATTTGCCAACCATCGACAAAGATCTATCCATGTGGATAAAGAGAGCTGTGCACTAATGATGATAGTCAGCAAATTGCAGAAGCTTCGAACCTCTTGTAGTAGAGAGAGAGAGAGTGGTAAAAGACAACAATTAGATCAAACCGATTTTTACTTCCTTTTTATTAGGTGGAAGACAGCTCGTGGACTAAAAAGCTACCCCCTCCGTCCCACTTTAATAGTCCTGATTTTTTTTCTTCACATAATTTAAGAAAAATTAGTTAATTTTGTTGGAACAATCAACTTAGGTAGCTATTTTTCTAAAATACCCTCACATTAATTAGAATACAACTTTATGAAAACTTGAATTGATGGTAAAAAAAAAGAATCAACTCTCATTAAATGAGATAGGTTTATAGTAAAAACAACCTATATTAAATAAGAATATTTTAAAAAAATTAAAATATAACTACATTCTTCAATTAGAGAGTGGATTACAATTTGAAATAGACGAAAAAAGAAAACAGGACTATTAAAATGAGACGAAAGGAATATATTAACTGCTGAACTTAACAAAAGATCCAATATTTTGCACTTTCGATAGATCAGAGATAAAAAATTTACTCTTAATTGTTGATAAATCAAAAGTTCACTTGACTACTAATTGGAAGCCACTCGGACCTTTTTCCCCCCCTTGATTAACACACGTTGATCTCCTAAAATGCGAAAATGAGTACTTAACCATTGCGTCGAAATATATTATATACATAAAACAGAAGACAGATAAAGCAACATTTGAAGTCTTTCCAATCGAGGTTCAACCTATAATGCACTCCAAATAATTCCAGACCCAAACTCTCAAAGGCTTCCGGGATCAATGGAGTAGATCTACTCCTAGTTTACCATAACAATATCCACGCGTAATGGCATCACAAAAGTCAAAACAACAAAAAGAGGAAAACATTAAGTAAATGATGGAATAGTCAATAATTCTTGACGTCAATCAGTAAGCGGATTTTTAATGGGACTCTCTAAAAGAGGATTTGACCATGCAGGTTAATTACACGATGTCAGAAATATGCCTGATTTTTATCAGCTCAAATCGTCTCTTTCATTTTAAGTCCAACAAGTCGATTCCTACAAAAGAGAAATAAGGCAAGTTCTACTCTAAACTTCAAATTAATGATAGTTGATACATCTCATTTCCCGTTAGCTGATGAGAAGATAATCTGCTTCCTGTACGAACTTGTCAGCTGCTGTTGGGGGCAGATTATGTCGAGATACTGGTTTATGGACCTGGGCATGAGTCTCTGCTTCATGCTGGAACATCTTTACCATCTCTTGCAATTCCAATTTCTTAATCTCAACCTTCTCCTCGCTGATGGGATTTTTTAACCCAAAATAGAGCAATCCAATCACTATTAGCACAATACCTAAGAAAAAAAGTACGCCCGAAAACAGCCCAAATGCATATGGCGTGTTCGCAGCTCCAGGAATCCCATCAACATTGATTCCAAATAAGCCAGTGATAATGGTAAGCACAAGGCCACATCCACCAAAAACAGTCAAATTATGCGTGACTCTAAGGCTTCTATCCTGACGGTCAATGAAAATAGACGAAGTTCCCATGTCAAAATTTCTAAAACTATTTCCCATGTTAGGGAAATAAATGAAAAGGATAGAAAAATGGCAGGTGATTGAGTATTATATCGTTCCTATCAAACAGTTAAAATAGAAGAGTTGTTTCAAATATCTATTATCAATATTAGCTAGCCAAATAAAATATGTCAAGTCTAAGAGCTATAACTGAAAATTTGGTCATTTGGAACTTACTAAGAACGGAAAAAAAAAAGGAAAAACAAAAACAAAAAAGAACATGAGATAGCTTAGAAAGCCTAACAGTTTTCTCTGTTGATCTAATGTAGAACGTTCCATTAAAAGAGCAATTGACTTAACCATTGTTATGTCAAAAAATACATTTATTTTTCGGAGGATGGTCTTCAAGCAGACGAAGCCATGGAAAGGAATTTAGATGAAGACTAAGTTTGAAATCCATTACTTCTAAAAAGAACTAAAGGGATGTAAAGATTTCGAGGAACACTTAAAATCCACTGTTAGATACGACGTCATAGGCTAGTTGTATTCACAATATCTTGTACTAGAAACCAGTGCACAAGCCATGAACATACCTGCAACCATGCACGAATAGTGCTCTGCATGACATCTTGGATGGTAAACAAACGGCCTCGAACTGCTTCTTGCTCTTCAATCATCTCCCTTGTACTCTTTCTAATTCCTTCTAGCAGACTTCTAGCTGTATTTCCTCTCAAATGCTGGAGAAGTTCAAACACAATCTCCTCTCTTGCATGAAGTGACCATTTCACCCTGATGACCTGGAATTCTGGAAGATGTAACCAATGACAGAAAAAATAATGTCGCTGCTAAGCTAATTCTAACATGACAAGCTTGTTGCCTTTCAGACCTGGGCGTGGGGGAGAAAAAGTAATAAGCAGAAAAAAATGACCCTTTTTGAGCTACAGCATGGAGCTTTACTGTTCCAACAATAAGACCAAACACCAAAGAAAGTTCAAAGACACGAACCGAACCAACAAAGATGAAGATATATATATAAAGACAAAACAACTGTTTTAATACAGTCATGAGTTCATGACAATAACATCTACAATATATAGAAAGCCAGAGAAGGAGGTTAAGTATTAATTTTCCCATCAATTTTCAAACTTTTAAACCTCACAACTAAAGGTAAAATGGTACCGCCGTCGTCTCTTTTTCAAAGCCATAACTAGTATCTTTTTCTTATCAATCTCTTTATTTAATTTGTACACGCATAGCCTGTGCCTCCCCCCTAGAGTCTATAAAGTATGTCACAGACGCTTTCCCTCTTAAGTTAGTAGTTACAATCAGAATAATAAATTTCAAATTAGATCATTCATCACTTTTAGAAAAGAACTAGAGCCAGAAGGCAAAGACGCTCATTCCTCTCAATGCCCTTCTCCAGAAATACAAGTAATTCAAGAGATACATATACGCTATAGGGTTTGCTGTATTGCAGTCAATAATGATAACAAAAATGCATACAATTTTTACAATTTTTATAGTACACAGATATATATATATATATAGAACCCTTTTTAGGGAAATGATATTAGCACTCCAAGCATAGCCTCTGGCACTCCATCTTTGACTTTTATAAGTTGAAAAAACATTTTTATCCTTTTTCTTCTACTTCTTTGATCTATTGCTTCCCCGCACCCAGTCCTAAAATGAATTCTTTTGCCTCGTCACTTCTTCAATTACCCAAACCTCCTTGAATTCTTCTCTGTTGTAATATCTTCTTCTGATTAACAGAATTTACGCAAAACCCACATCCCAATCCAGAAAATTTCAAATTCCCTAAACCAAAACATTTCAGTGGCCCCATCCAATATTTAGCCAAAAGAATCTCGATGTTCATTGCCCAAATCAAATCCACCAGTAGGAAATAAATTAATTTCACCCACTCCATTGAATTGGACAAACTAGCTCATTTTTTATGAGTATAGCTCAGGGTCTTTTTTTTCGGTTTTTTCAATTATGCAATGGGTTTGGCTAATGAGTAGCAATTTTTCTATCGTCTTGTAGGCCTTGGAAATTCATGGGGCAGGGAAGAGAGACACGGTAATCTATACTACACCAATATCAATGTCAATGATTTGGGTTAACTCTCCATGATTGGGATGTGCTTTGCGTAGGAACATAAGTGTCTAGGTAAAGTTTGGTGTGGCTTTAGTTGGGAAAAGATGATGGGAGACGGAGGGTAAAAGATATGCTAGTTTGTAGGTGAGAGGAAGATGGTGCAATTGGAAGTGTCTGGAGCCAATGATGGTGAGGACTTCTGATGCGGTCATTTGAAGGTGGAGTTCTAGGGGCAAATTTGTCTTAAAAAATTTAAAAGGCAATGTTGGAGTGCCAATATCACTTGCCACCTTTTATTTTAACAGAAAAACATCTTTACATATAGATAGAGACATGCACATATGCACATGGCAATACAAGTCTAATAACTTTTTGAACTGCATAATAGGACATCTTCTTTCCTAGCTCTTACAGTTTAATCTGGCAGTTAAACAGGATTCTTCTGCTTCATTTTTCAGTGCTCAAATATGATATGCCATTTGTTTCCCCCACCCGGTATATGACGGAAAGAAATAGCACTCTATACCTTTAGCAGATTTACTGGTATACCTGTGTTGATAACTTTCTGATTTCTTGGTTCAGAATTATGCCGAAAAGATTCAAATCCTCATGGTTCCTCCTGATTACAGGACAATTGTTTTTCTTAGAAAAAAAGCAAGCAAAAGAGTACCAAAAATATTCAAGAGCAAGAAATTAATACCTGTTCATAAATTTCAATTCCACTTCATCAGCCACACCAAATATCGATTTTCGGAACAATCTAACAATAGACAAACAAATATTCCATATTAACATTTCCAAAAACTAATTGGGTAAGAGTTGTGTGGTTGTGCATCATGCTAAAACATAGATGGCTACTTTTCTCAAGAGTTGAAGATTAATTTCAGTGGTATGAAGATGGACAAGTGGAGGTCTTTGAAAGAAGGTAGCTGCTAAAGTTCACAAAATTCTATTACTTCTTTTGCCTAGAATTACAGGGGATGATTTCCAGCAGGAAAGAAAAGCAGGAGCACCAAAATCAACAAGAATTAAAGATTAACAACGACAGAGAATGAAAGGCTTGGCAAGAATAATTTAACAGAAAAGCTAATTACTTCACAATTGCAGTTGTTGGTAGCTGGTCAAAGGACAGTAGTTAACTACTTACTTTTACCAAATTGGTGTGTTATTTAACTCATGAAATCATCAAATCACCATCAAGCAAATAGGTACTCAGTGGAATCATCAGCTAACAGCATTTTTAGTTATTTAAACCATCAGGCTCTAACATAAGAACCTGGCAGAAATTTGTGAGAGCGAGTAGGAAAAGCAATATTTAAATTAAGCAGCTAGATGGTAATTATTCTGTTGTAATTACTCATCACACCAGTATGGTTGCAACTGTATCTCTGTGTGTGTGTGTGGGTACGTATGTGTGTGTGTATGTATATTTTTTAGCTTCAGAATCTTAGAAATTCACCATCAATCTTGGCACCGTCAATTTAATGGTCAGTTTACTGCATGCATGGTAAAGGGGCCACTGTAAAGCCTGATTGGGGAGTCAAAGATCTAGCTTTCCTGCTTCCTGCAGCTATAACTATGTCAGGACCAAATATTTAAACTACTAGACATTCTAGACATTATATAGCACTTTCTCACTCCTCTACCCTGCAAACTCAAAATAACAACTGTAAAACCTTGTCTTCATCACTCATCAGCACTTTGTATTGAATCTATCAGCCAAACTACCCCTTTTTCTCTTAAATTAAAAAAGTGATCACCAACCTTGATAAGATGAAAAACAATATATATATATAGCGTGCTTCAAGAAGGAGATCGGATTTGACTTAAACTGCTGCCACTTTATTGTCTTTTCATCTTTTTCTCCTAGATTTCATCACATGACAAGATAAGGATGCTTGGGGTTCTAGACTCTTATTACGTTCCTTATTATTGAAGCAATTCAATGTACCAAGAGTTCCATTATACCACAAAGCAAAACTGCAGAAATAAAACCATCAACTACAAGCTTGCAAGTGTATTTATAAATTTCATTAATTTAAACTTATGTGGCTGAGAGCCCTCACAGCCCAGGCACAACGATGCAATTATCAGGGGCGATTTGCCCACTTAAACTACTTTCCTGGTTGATTGCATCCTCTCTTATGCGCACTCATGTGTCCAACTTCATGTTCAGGAAAAAGAAGGAATAAAGACTGACATCTAGAATTCCCTTTATAATCATGCATCTACAGAATGTCATCTAGAAATCCACTGAGAGTAGCAGCTCTAACAGGATAGTAAACTATGAAAAGATCAACTAACCTGTCATCCCATCGAGCAAGACGGCAAGCTAAATGTGCAATAACTTCATGTACTGTTTTTGGAGCATTGTAACCACCAGCTACAAGTAGCTCCTATAAATGGAAAAGTATAATCCCGTTCAAGATAAAAGATGCTGAACTACCAAAATGTCCCAAGAAGTGGCAAAGACACTAACAGTTGTAAAGCAAATATTGTACCACGAAGGTTCATAAGTGAGTTCAATTAGGACCTACAAGTAGTTCATAGAGTGCATCCTAAAGCTATATTTCTGGGTCTCGCATGCTGATATTGAATTCCGGTATGTCTCTAGGTGTCTAATTCATCAACCATCTAAAATGGCTACGGGACAATTCTAAAGAATCGGATACAGATACGTGGGTTCAGCGGACATTCTAGTAAATATGAGAATAATATTACACTTCAACCATTCAGCAGACAAACAACAGTACTTTAATCAATACACAGTTGCTGGTAGCTGACGATTGGAGAACTTAATTGATTTCTGAAGCCATAGAACACTAGCAAATCCACCGAATTATCGTTTTGTCGCTTATCATCATTGTAAAGTAAAAATACACTAGTGCAGCAAGGCATACTCCATAAGTCAAGCACCCAATTTAAGGGCAATGGTGATATGGGTGTTCAGTGCAGGTAAATGAAGAGACTTGAGTAACATAGGCAGTGCTGTGAAGTGTCAAGAACATATTCCACACTAGTACCAGTGCTGTGAAGTGTCGACAAGGGTTTGGTGGGGGTTATAATGGTCCGAATAACATAGGCCAGAAGCTTGTGGAAAATCCAATTTAAGCCAATCGTGATACCTTTCCTGCAAGAAATGGGAAGCAAGTTATACCCCCCACACCTCCTGACAGGGGACATTATAGCGGAAGACACCTATACTATGTCGGGTCAAATGTTAGGGTCCCTCCAAGTGTGTTTGAATTGTTGTTAAGAACATAGATATGCAACCAAACCTTGAATAAGAGGACTCGAACATCTCAACCATTTAGGAGTTTATGGCTTTTCTGTACCAAAAAAACTAAAGAATATTTGGCATAGTGCTGTAGTGGATTTATAATCAAAATCAACTAATATTAGAATAGAAAGATCACTTAAAAGACTCTTGAGGTAAAACAAATATACCTGAACTTCTGTGATGCCCAAAACATTGATTCTTGATGCAGAACCTTTCACGTGCAGAGCAGAAATCAGAAAGTTATGTGTTTGCCAAGAACGAAGAACTATGGGTATATCATCTTCATCAACATATGGATCTCCTGCTGATTGCCCCAAGAGCTCAAACAATAGGCCCCCAGCCACCCTAACTGGTACCTATAGAAGTTTAAAATTTTAATTAGGTTTCCATGCATTCTGGGAAAAAAGTTATTCTTATTAAACTTCTTAATCTTTTCCATCATACAAAAATCATCCAACACTTATCTAAACTTGGCCTTTTTTCCATTGTTGGACATGGAACAGGAAACAGCTCAAAGTAAAAGCTGAAGAATCAAAATTCCTTTTACTTAACACCAAGAGAATTCAAGGAATTAACATGTTTGACCAATCATATTACTTTTTTCATAGTATGCCCCTGGACTAATTCTTCATGGTATGAAGGTAAATCTTGCACCTTGTCTAGCAAGTCTTTTGTCCTGTGTGTTGAACATGAAGCATCATCATTGTTTTGTTAAATAATTTTGCTAAGAGAATATAAGTATTCTTGTGAATAATAAATTAGTAAGGGTATTCTTGTAAATAGTTTGTTAGGTTTGTACTCCTATAAATACTAGTTGGTCATTAATAATACTGTGACTAGATGTTTTCCTTCCAAAATACCTGTTCTCATGGTATCAAAGCAAAAGTCCTAGGGTTAGGGTTAAACATCTAGCAAAAGTCTTGTTCACGCGATATTGGTCATCGCGTGTTGTTCACGCGATACTGTTCATCGACTGTTCACGCGTTACTGTTCATCGCGAATTTTGACTTCTTTTTTGTTTGAAGTGCTATTCGCTATGATTGAAAGTTTTGATAATGCGGTTACCACTGACCAAGTTGAATCAAGTTCTTCAGCACATGGTTCCCAAAAGACTTTTACTATATCCGAGGAAGATTATGTTAAATTCCTACAGTACCAAGCTACAAATCACGCATCTCTTCCCTCTATTTCTTTAGCACAAAAAGGTAATGACTCATGGATTATTGACTCCGGGGCTACTGATCATATGTCAGGTACCTCTAAAAATTTTTCTAATTTTCAAGAGTCTACTTCCTTCCCTCATGTTACTTTAACTGATGGATCTACCACTAAAGTTAAAAGACTAGGCACTGTAGAAATTAACCCATCTCTTCTCTTCCGCTGTCTTCTGTTTTTTACGTACCCAATTTGCCCTTTAATCTAATGTCTGTTAGTAAGCTCACTAAATCTCTACAGTGTTCAGTTACTTTTTCTCCTGATTTTGTTGTCATTCAGGATTTGAAGACAAAGAGGACGATTGGTGGAGGGTGTGAGCATAATGGTCTTTATTTTCTCAACTCCAATGGTCCGATTGCATGTCCTGCTACTGTTTCTCCTCTTGAAATTCACTGTCGTTTAGGTCATCCGTCTTTACAAAATTTGAAAAAGTTGATTCCTACTTTGAGTCAGTTGTCTTTGTTAGAATGTGAGTCTTGCCAGTTAGGAAAGCATCATCGTGTTTCTTTTGCTCCTAGAGTCAATAAACGGGTTTCTAAACCCTTTTTGTTAGTTCATTTTGATGTTTGGGGTCCTTCGAGTCACTTCAAAGTTAGGTTTTAAATATTTTGTAATCTTTGTTGATGATTTTTCAAGAGTTACAGGGCTTTATTTAATGAAAGATCGTTCAGAACTATATTCCATTTTTTGTGCATTTGTTACAGAAATAAAGAATCAATTTGGTGTGCCTGAACGTATACTTCACAATGATAATGCGAAAGAATTTTTTTCCACTCCTTTTAATACCTTTATGACTAAATCCGGTATTATTCATCAGTTCTCTTGTCCTCACACCACAACAGAATGAAGTTGCTGAAAGAAAAATTGGACATTTAATCGAGATTGCTCGGACACTTTTGTTGCACATGAATGTGCCCAAACAATTTTGGAGTGATGCAGTTCTAACTGCATGTTATTTAATTAATCGCATGCCATCTAATATCCTTAGAGGCCAATTACCTCACTCCATTCTTTTTCCTCATGAACCTGTGTTTAAATTACCTCCTCATATTTTTGGATGTGTGTGTTTTGTTCATCAGCTTGCTCCCGGGGTGGATAAATTAGATCCTCGTGCTATTAAGTTTATTTTCTTGGGATACGCACGAGCGCAAAAAGGGTATAGATGTTGCAGTCTAGTTTTAAATCGATTTTTTACTTGTGCTGATGTTACTTTCTTTGAATCCACTCCATATTTTATGAAACGCGGTATGTCTTGTGAGTTAGACCAGTGTTCCTCTTTTTTCTCTCCTGTTTTATCAGTTCCTTCCTCTTTATTACCTAAGTTATCTAGTCCATCAGATTCCATAGCTCGATTATCTCGTCCTAATCTTCAAGTTTATTCTCATCGTTCCATGGTTGAGAAAGTTCCTGATATGCTATGCACTTCACCAATTAACTCTCAATCTTCAAATCCAGGTATGACGCCCTCCTCTGAGTTAGATCTTCCTATTGCTTTACGCAAAGGTAAGAGGCGTTGTACTTCTTATCTTATTTCTAATTTTGTTTCTTATTCTCATCTCTCTATGTCATATTCTTCTTTTGTTGCTTCCCTTGATTCTGTCTCCATTCCTAAGTCTATTACCCATGCTCTTAATCATCTTGGTTGGAGATTAGCTATGCAAGAAGAGATGTCTGCTTTGGAACAAAATGGTACTTGGGATCTTGTCCCTCTTCCTTCTGGTAAGCCTGTTGTTGGTTGTAAATGGGTGTACACTATAAAAGTGCAGTCTAATGGTTCTATTGATAGATTGAAGGCTCGTCTGATAGCTAAGGATTTGCTCAGGTGTATGGAATAGACTACTTAGAAACATTTTCTCCTGTTGCAAAGATTACCTCGGTTCGTCTTCTTATCTCTTTGGCAGTAATTTATAATTGGTCATTGCATCAGTTGGATGTGAAAAATGCATTTCTACATGGAGATTTGGAAGAAGAGGTATATATAGAACAACCTCCTGGCTTTGTTTTTTAGGGGGAGAATTCGCGGTTGGTTTGTCGTTTGAAAAAATCCTATATGGACTAAAACAGTCTTCGAGGGCTTGGTTCGGCCGGTTTAGTAGTGTTGTCATGGAATTCGGTCTGACAAAATGTGGAGTAGATCACTCTGTATTTTATCGGCATTCTAATGTTGGTAAAATTTTATTAGTTGTTTATGTGAATGATATTGTGATTACAGGTGATGATGTTGTGGGGATCCAGAAACTTAAATCCAATCTGCAGGCAAACTTTCAAACAAAGGATTTAGGTCATCTACAGTATTTTCTGGGTATTGAGATAGTTCGGTCTAAATATGAAATTTATTTATGTCAAAGGAAATATGTACTCGATATGCTGAGTGAAGTTGGAATGTTAGGTTGCCGACCTGTGGATACTCCTATGAATCCTAATGTGAAATTAGTAGGAGATCAAGGTGCATTATTAGATGATCCTAGACAATATTGAAGACTTGTGGATAAATTAAATTATCTCATTGTAATGAGACCTGACATTTCGTTTGCAGTGAGTGTTGTGAGTCAATTTCTTGATACCCCTCGTACTAGTCATTGGGATGCTGTTATATGGATTCTCAGATATCTTAAGAGTGCTCCTGAAAAAGGGTTATTGTATCAAAATCATAGACACACTGATATTGAAGGATATAGTGATGCAAATTAGGCTGGTTCTGCCTAAAATCGAAGATCGACTACAGGATATTGTGTGTTTGTTGGTGGTAATTTAGTGTCATGGAAGAGTAAGAAGCAAACAATTGTCTCCAGATCAAGTGCAGAATCTAAATACCGCGCTATGGCTCACACTGTGTGTGAGTTAGTTTGGTTGAAGAGCATGTTACTTGAACTTGGATTTGAGCATAAACAGCCTATGAATTTAGTGTGTGATAATCAGGCGGCTGTTCATATTGCGTCTAATCCAGTGTTTCATGAAAGGACAACATATTGAAGTTGATTGTCATTTCATTCGAGAGAAACTGCTTAACGGAGTCATCAAGACATCTCATGTACCGTCTGTAGATCAATTGGCTGACTTGTTTACCAAGAGTTTAGGGGGCTCTAGGGTGAAATACATTTGTAACAAGTTGGCTGCTTATGATATATATGCTCCAACTTGAGGGGGAGTGTTAAGAGAATATAAGTATTCTTGTGGATAATAAATTAGTAAGGGTATTCTTGTAAATAGTTTGTTAGGTTTGTACTCCTATAAATACTAGTTGATCACTCATAATACTGTGACTAAATGTATTCCTTCCAAAATACCTGTTCTCAAATTTAAACAGTAAAAGCTCTCCCAATAGCCAACCACTCAGAGCTTTTGTTGGTGAGTATTTTTCTTCTCAATGAGACAAGAAGGATGACAAAGTTTGCTTCAAGAGCAAAGCTGCGAATTGAATAAGTAAGACTCATGTCTAGACAATACAAGATGACATGCGTCATGAGACATGAAGGATGAGAAATTTTGCTTCATGTGCAAAGCTACAAATTTTATGGCTAATATTCATGTCTTGACAACAGGTAAGAATAAGAGGTAGTTGATATGCTTGGTAACAAGTAGGTCTGTCAGAATATTAAATCAAGTTAATGAAGGAAATGTTGTAGATTAGGCAAGGGAAAGCACTTGTGGCATCATATTTTGTTTTTTGTACCTAGGTACTGCAACACATAATAAGACTTTCTTGTAAATGGGATACAACATCCATGAGTACTTCATTATTGAGATATTTTCCATCGTCATGGACTTTATACTTTTAAATTAGCTTCCAGGTGTAATCTTGACATATTAGCAAAGGGAATGGATTGCAGCTGCTGATAATATTTTCTTTAGAATAGGAAGATTCTCATCTTGTGCTGCTAGAGCAGTCTTTTCCATAAACTCCCTCCTTTCTATGTACCAAACGATCTTGTGATCTAACTTGTCTGCGTCAGACATGGGCAGTATACTGATGATGACTAGAAACTCAACTCACTAGACAAAAACCTAGTATTTTCTAAAGAATCTGCATTTTTCCTTGTGTGGATTCAATAATGGAATGCTTCAGCTATTAGCTTATGTAGCAAATCAGTAGCCTATCCAAAAACACCACAACATCTTCATACATGAACAAGCCCATTGAAGGGAAATAAGGCAGTGCACCGTGATTCCAAAGTGTGACCATTGCAATCAAGTGTGCTGGTCAAGTAGCTTAATAGTCTTCCAGCCCCAGACTAATATGTGCAGAGTTTTTCCTCCCCCCCCCCCTTTTCTCTCTCTTTGTTACCAAATATTGTGCATTCCCTAACTACAGATCATTAGGCCAATTGATCAAGCTTTATCGAGATAACATCAATAAATTTCAACTACAACATCTTATGCTAGTTCAGCATCAACTCATGTACTCATCTACTTACCATCACCATCAGTTGCATTTCCATGTTCCTCACTACTATTACAAATATATTCCTCCCTATAACATCAGCAAATAAAAGTATCATGTCAAAATCATCCAAGATTGTAGTCTGCAGAGAAACTGAAAAAAGGAGAAGAATAGAGTAGCAGTCAAATTCCTAGTGGAGCACTAAAAACTTGGTCGCATTAAATTTTCATGGATTAAATGCACTAAATTTTCATGGATTACGTGTCTTAAATTGAGAAAATGAGTTAGAGGACCCTATTCAACAGTTTATATTTTACTGGCATGGTTTGATAAATAAGTTTCACAGTCAATTAGTTAAACAACCAAAACAGCATGTCTGACATATGGTAATTTATATAACCATACAATCATTACCAGTTACTTATAGTGCTCAAAAATATTGGCCAAATCACAAAACTTCATACGACAGCATACAAGTTGTGTTTTGTTGATATCAGTTCATTTCCCCATAGATATTGGATAAAGTATGCAATCAGGCAGAAAAGCAGGATCATTAAGAAGTAAAATAACTTGCATGCTAAATAATTTATCTACCTCATAAAGGAGATGCTTCATCCGGTCACTTATTAGTCGATTTTCATCTCTTAATGCAACAGAAATTGCAGGATGCAGCCACTGGGCACTTTTGAGCCATGCATCTACACATGGATGCCCTGCAGCAACATGACACCACCATGTGGGCCCAGCTTGACGCTCCCAGTAAGGAGCAGCTAAATCAGCAACTGTGAGGTCCTCTTCATCATCCATCAAATCAACTTGCTGTTCAGACCATCCAGCATCAATTTGCACAGTTTGAACAAGTTCAGAAATTCTAGCCCATCCAATTGGAATCCAATGACTACCTTCAAACCTTTCCACAGAATGCAAACAGTCTGGTTGCAAGTTTGGTCTATCTGCATCACTATCCAAAGCACCATTCCCGGAAGCACCAATCTCATGAAGAGTTGCTGGATCTTTGGAATTTATCATGCTTTTTCTCTGAGCAGGAGGTTCAACCCCTCCATGAGTAGGCATGGGTGTAGTGACATTCCCAGTGTCTACTTGAGGGATTGACAAGATCTTGGAATAAGATTTTGACCGTACTGATCTCCTACGCCCCCGCACAAATTCAAAAGCACAAATAAGTCCATCCGTCCAAAGCTCACTCCCTGGCATGACATCCTTATTGTAGCGGGTTTTGTGGCCTTCTGGCCTCTTTGTTGAGCTGCCCAGGGAGGAATGGTCTTCACTCATTCCATTCATACTGTATTCCATAGAAATCAGATATCGAGTTTAAGCGAGAAACTCCACAAAACTGCCAGCACTGGGATGGTGAGGGATCAGAAGATGTAAAAGAGCTATCACCCAGCCTATATGGAGACAAGCTCTAAGATGTGGGCAAGTAATTTAAAAACAGCCACATAAAGGACACTTGTGAGAACGACTTATAGTGAAACTTGGCAGGATAATGGCATTTCACCATAGCCTATAGAAAAAGGTAAAAAACAAAAAAAAAAATTATGCATTAACAGCCTTGAAAATCATCAATGGAATTTTAACTTCGTTTATCAGTTTTCCAGGAGTTCACAATAAAGAGCACAAACAACAGACAAAGTAATGGGATGCCCAGAGACAGGACCATGAAGTAGGCAATGAGTGCTGCTAACATCTAGGTCGTTTTGTTTGTTTTGATGTCGAATAATTGCCCAGCATCGGATTCAATGCTGTACATTCAATCCTCTACAAATTCAAGCATTTTATCTTTGTTTATTATCTGACTTTAATGAAACATACAGGAGATCAAACTCTCAAGCTCCACGCTTATCATGGCTCAGTTGAGTCAACCATATCGACACTTGCAAAACATTCTCAACGGTGCAAACTTAACAGGTAATCACAATCAAGCCCAGGGAATAAATGCTTTTGACAAGCTACCAAATGAGATGTAGCATCCACAGATAGATAATTCACTGGTTCTGTAAACCAATAAAAGCCAAGGACTTGAACCTAGTAAGCTAATATCAATCCACTCATTGCTAATCAGAAGCAAGAGGTACTGCACGCCCAAAATTTTCCCCTACAGGTATCATGCATTGGGATCATCACTCTCCAAAGGCATAAACCCTCTAAGATAATCCAAAATTTGAAGAAATACCTTTCATCTCAGCTCGTGCATGCAGTTCTCATGAAAACAAATCTCTATACTTGTACTCAAAGAAAACAAAAAGAAAATTCCAGTTGAGACTTCCTCAGTGACAGAACGAAATCCAAATGCACCGAATTATCATATTTACTCTAAACTAGAGTGAATAATGAAACCCAAAGGACATCTATCACACAACTAAAAGCTACTCAACGTAATTTTCTTACCAAATCCTACTTTATCAAAAAGTTGATTTCTTGTTTTACCTTTTGTTTAGACCATATGCAACACCACCCCTATCAGCTAAATTAACAATATCCAACTAGTAAACATTCGACTCAACAATTTTCTATTCAACCATTGTCTCGTTATCTAGGGCAATCTCTATTCAGTTACTTGTTGAGGTAAATATTTATTTAAATAATATACAGTGTCTAGTAATTTTCTTCTCTTTGTTGTTATTTGGCCATGAAACAGCACAGGTAAAGCCTCCACAACTCGAAGAAAGTTGCTCGGTTTGTCCATCATTCCCCCTCTTCAAATTATCCTCAAATGTCTCCTTTTCTTCCCCAGGATTTCTTTGCTTCATGAATTAGCTCTTTAATTTTATACCAGTAAACAGATTCCACCCAAAAAAAAAATTTAAAACCCACATTTCTATTTATTCAATCATTCGAATTTCGTTAACTTCATTAGCTTTCATTCAGTTTCCATAGCTACATATCCTATTGAATGATAAAAAGAAGGGGGCAAAAAAAAAAAAGAATAACAATATAAATTTAAAAACAATCATATTGCTATTTATTTACTTCATAAAACCTAAAATATCGTGAACAAACAGAACCCCAAAATAATCAAAACCTCAGATCAATCCCTTTCAATGAATTAGGCAGGAAAAAAAAAACGACAGAATAAACGACGCCGCACGCAGATACACGCGGACAAGTGTGTGTCTGTGTGTGATGTTACATAAATATTTGAAGGAAATTTCCCAAGTTAATAAAATTCCGTAGAAAAGGAATTAATTACCAGAGAATTAGAGGTCTGAAGATGGACGGAAGAGCAGAAAAGCAGTGAGCATAATTCTAGAAAAAGATTGAAAGAGCCGAAACACACACACACACACGTATTGTTTATGAGTGTGAGTCAAGAATGCTTTCTCCCCGTTTTGCTTTTTGGATATATTTTGTCATTTTGTAATTGTTGCTGGGTAAAAAGTGAGGTACAAGCATGTAAAGGCCAAGTAATGTGCACCTCTATCAATTTTATTTTTGTCAAATTAATAAATAATTTTTTTTTTTAAAAAAAAGAAGTTTTAGTTTGGAAATGAATATTTTCCAATTTTATTTTTTCAAAAAAAAAGGCTTTAGTTTGGAAATAAATCTTTTCCATTTTATTGCTATCATGGGAATGTTTAAATTAAAGTTCAAATGGATCAATTGCTTTTATGTATTTTTATACACAAATGGATTTCAAAAAAAAAAAAAGAAAAGAAAAAAATTTAATGTGTATGAGGTCGGCTTATTTCTCAAAATAATCCCAAAAATTAAATTTGCTTAAAAATGGGGGTATTTGGAATGTTTTTCTAATATTAACATCATCGAAACAGCAGTGACCATTTTGTTTTTTATTTTTTTCATGTGTCAACATGGTATTCGACACAATTTTTTTTAATAGAATGTGTCTACCAGACTCAATTTTTTTTTTAAAAAAATTAATATATCTGTCACTGCACAAGCTTATGCAGCGACAGAAAATTTTATTTAAAAAAATGTTGTTAAATGCATTTTATAAAAATAATAATTTAAGACATATTTTAAAATTATGTGTCTGTCGTCACACAAGGTTGTGTAGCGACAAATACTTGCGACCCGGGCCTTGGCACCCCAACTCGATCCAAGCACGGTAAATGCGCGGAGGAATCCAACAGCTCAAAGACTCGAACCTGGGACTTAAAGATTCACCAGGGGAGGTGCCGCCACTGGACCATTCACGCGGGGCTGCTTTATAGCTATTGGATGACCGAAAAGTTCTATAAATAGCTCCCTGTTCGATGATCCACTTGCATAATGATTACTCCATCAACGGCTAGCCTTGGTCGACGGGGCCCTTAAAAAAAATTAGAACTGTTAGATCAACAGCATTATAGGTGTTGAATGACCCAAAAAGTTCTATAAATAGCTCCCCATTTGATGATCCACTCGGACCATCCTCATTTTTTAGAAATTCTTCTCTCTTCCTTGTCTTTCTATTTCTATCCTCTCTTTGTACCTATTTCTGTATCTCTACCTCTCCGCTCTCCATTGCCTTTCACTTTTAGGTGTGCCTTTCACTTTTTGTTATTCTGCTGAGTGAATTATTAAAATATTATTACTTTTATTATCTAATAAATTAAGTATAACAATATTATTAAATATTTCATCACAGTCAGTCAGTCTTTCACTTTCCATAGTTAGTCAGCGCATTTTCAAAGTTTCTTGCCTGGAGTAGCATATTTACAGCTTTAAAAGTAAGTATTTATTTCAGTTACACTAATATGTATATCCTTGCCTATCAAAATAATAAATAAATTTTAATTTTGTAGATAATCATGATTATGCTACTTACGTGAATTTGTAAACATGATAATTATATTAGTTTTGTGGATAAATGATTGTGTCACTTACATGAATTTTTAGTTTGTGGCTAAGTTAATAAATAATTTTTAGTTTTGTGGATAATCATGCTTATGTCGAATTTGTAAACATGATTATTATGTTAGTTTTGTGAATAAATAATTTCTAAACATGTTTATTATGATATTTTGTGGATAAATGATTATGACACTGACATGAATTTTTAGTTTGTGGATACATTAATAAATAATTTTTAGTTTTGTGGATAATCTTGATTATGTTATTATAGGAATAATAACATGCCCTAGTATAAATTATTTATAAATCGTGATTTGGTAATTGTGATCCTATTGATATATCTGTATAATGGTTGTACATTGCTATAGAGGAGAACACTATAGTTTTAGAAGGGACGTATCAATATATTGAAATTAAATGTGTCAACAACTTGTTGAAGAATGAAAACAATTTAACATTATCCTGTGAATAGTTATTTATTTCGTACAATTACAAATGTTAAAAGATGTACCGAAAAATAATTGTTACATTAGAAGGAAAATGTCAGCAGACATCGCGTTTGTAGTTCAGTTTTATTGCGAAGGAAAAATAGTATCAACCAGTGGATCATTTCCATACAATCCTCCGTAGTGCAACAAAACTATATTAATGAAAGAACGAATAGGTTATGATGAGTTGGTCGATAGATTATACACTTACATGGGCCTAGATCGGGATGCTTTCAAGTTGCATCTGTGGTTCAGGAATTCCATAGGTATAGCTGCTTTTGCTGAGTTGCAATTAAAGTCTAACTATGGCATTGACATGCTGTACCACACGAAATCATTATCACTTGAAATGGCATGTGAGATCTATGTGGAGAGATGGGCATGCGTGGGAATTTGATCCAAGGGAAGCTGGAAGCATGCACGGGGCACGAAGTGTTTGAGAGATGGGCTCCAGTTCTACGGCCGACTTTCCTAAAATGGAGATGCTTGTAATGAGTCCTCCAACCACCATACTCGAAAGTGAGGGCATAGACGTCGAACTTGACTCCGAACCTAAATCGGAGGAGGATGACTCTAGTGCAGATGTCTTCAAGTATGATGGTTCCAATCGAGCAGATGCGAATCCAGTTGACGAGGCATGTCCTAGTGCATCCTGCCACTTCATTTTGAACTATATCTCTAATAAAGTGAAGGTGTCGATGCCGTGATGGATTTTGACCCCACGTACAGACGAAATGTGGAGAAGTTAAATGTGTGGGATGAACACACCAATTGGGTATGGTGTTTGAAATAATGAAGTATGTGCAACGAGTCATTAAGTTTTGATCAATCAAGTACAACATGGAATATAAAGTGAGGGAAAGCAACCATATACCTGGTTTGTTTGTTGCAAGTCCCGCAACGCCTCGCCACCCTGTAATTGACAGTTGAGAGCAACTTTGTGGTATACCACAACATGTAGAAGATTGTAGTAACTCTTGTGAGGGAGCATAGCTTTGTTCGTGTCTCCAACTACAACGACCACAGTCAGCTGAGTTCCAGCATCATTGCCATTTACATTATAAACCATATCGACAACAGTCCATTTTTCTTGATCAAAGAAATTCAGATGGCAATTAAGCGTGAGTTTTACACCGATATGTCCTACAAAAAGGCTTAGTATGCCCGCGACACGTCATTGATATCATGTATAGCAATTGGCCTCCATAGCTCAACTCCCAATATATATGCAGGAATTAGTTACGGCAAATCCAAGCACGATTGTCGTTTGGGAACACTATCCACGTGAGGATTAGGGGTGTTTCGCGAATCGAGCGGCTCGAATACGAGCTCGAGTCGAGCTCGAGCTAATTAAGTCGATCTCGAGCTCGAGCTCAAAAACATTAAGTTCGTTGGCTCGCGAGCTTAATTATATATATATATTTTATTTTTTATTTTTTATTTTAATAGTAAAATTACATATATATCCCTAATATTTTATTATTTGTTAAAAAAATTATTGTTTTATTCTTTTTTTTAAAAAAAAATTATTTTTTATTTTTAAAAAATAAAATAATAATAATATTTTTTTTATTTTTAAAGCTCGAGCTCGACTCGAATTTGACTCGAGCTCGAGCTTGATATTTTGAGCTCGTCGAGCTCGAGCTCGAATTCGAGCTTCACAAAATTAACTCGAGCTCGGCTCGATTAGCCAAATCTCGACTTGAGTTCGGCTCGTTTGCACCCCTAGTGAAGATGATGTACTCGTCAGTTAGCATATTCAGACTTCGACGCATAACGGAAACAACCCCCTCGTCTATATCCCAACTCCCCCTATTGAAACTTTCTGCACACCTCCATGTATTCCTACATTCAATTATGACTTTATTACTAGAACTACTCCCATACCCATGCTTGGCTACATGACAGGTGAAGACTCTTCCCTGGTAGTTTCTCTTCCCATACCTGAGTGACTGTAGTTTCTATAAAATCTACCACACAAGAGAGCACATTAGAAATGTGACTACTCTACCACTCCATGCAATAGAGTTAAGAGGCACGTTGATGAATGAATTTCATGGCCTAGTAGTTTTTTTTTCCATGTGAAACTTACATAATTTTTTGTTAAAATTCATCACTTCAAATCTCACAACACTTAAGACAATTTTGCGATATTATTCTATAATATTATGTGGACATTAACTAATTAACTAGATTTTAATTAATCTGTACAATTTTAGATAAGAAATTGTGCACATATAGTCATTCTAAAAAAATTTTAAAAAACTATGTTTAAAAAAGTGCTTCTGTCGCCACACAAGCTTATGCAATGATAAACACATATTCTTTACAAAAGATTATGTTTCAACAATTTTGCTTAAAATTAATGTTTCAACAAAAATTATGTTTCAATAATTTTGCGATGACATTGTTTAAAATATGTGTTAAATTATCATTTTTCAAAATTGTGTTTACTAAAGTTTTTTACAAAACATGGGGGTGTTTGGAATCCAAGTTTTTGAGCAAGTTTGTTTGCTACTAGTTTTTATACAACTTTTGTTACGGAACCCAAAAAACTTCCAAAAAACTCACGCGTCCCTTGTTAAACTTTTAGCAAAACGACGTCGTTTTGCTGCATCTTGTTTTGAAACTCCAAAACACTTTGCCAGACAGAAGCGGTGCCTGTACACTTGGACTGTTCGTCGTTTTCGAGCTCACAGAAGCGGTGCCCTAGACAGTGCCGGGGAGGGGGATTTTTCCACGCACCAGATTGCAGGAAGGGGGAGGAGAGGGGAAGGCTGAAAATTGCAAAAAAAAAAAATTTTGACTGGCTTGTGGAGGAGGTGCGCCTTGACTGCCGGGCGAGGGAAGAGGGAGGGGAAGGGCAAGGGGGAGGAGAAGGGGAAAGGAAGGAGAGGGGTGGCGGGAGGTGGCATTGGAGGAGGTGCTGGTGAAGGAGCCGATGGTGGTGTTGGAGTTGGAGGAGGTGCAGATAGTGGTGGTGGTGCTGGTGGTGGCGTTGGAGGAGGTGCTGGTGGAGGAGTAGGTGGTGGTGCAGGAGGTGGGGCTGATGGTTGAGTTGGAGGTGGAGCAGGCGGGAGAGTAGGAGGAGGGGCTGGTGGAGGCATTGGTGGTGGTGCCAGAGGTGGAGCAGGTGGAGGCGTGGGAGGAGGGGCTGGAGGAGGCTTTGGCGGAGGTGCTGGAGGTGGGGCCGGTGGCGGAGTTGGGGGTGGAGCAGGCTGCTGGGCTGATGGGAGGCTGCGTTGCTGCATTGTTGCTGCGTCTGGGTTGTTGCTGCGTCTGCGTTGCTATTGGGATGAAGAAGAAGAAGATAGGAAAGAAAAGAAAAAGGAAAGAAAAAAAAAAGAAAAAGAAGGAGAAAGAGAAAAAGAAAGGAAAAAAAAAGAAAAGGAAAAAAAAAATTTTCACCTTACAAAAACTTCTACAAAAAAGTTTTTCACCTTACAAAAACTTTTACAAAATTTTTTCAAAAACTTCTACAGTGCACTACAGTAAAGTTTTAGACAAACTCCCAAAAAACTCAGGTTCCAAACAGGCCCATTGTGCCTGTCGTTGCATATGCTTATGCGGCAATAGACAAGTTAAAAATTTTTAAAAAATTTGAGTCTGTTACCACACACCATTGTACGGCAACAAACATTCTATAAAAAAAAATTTGTGTTAGACACCAAGTTTGACAATTGAAAAAAAATAAAAAACAAAATGGTCACCGCATTTGAATATTTCAGCAATATTAATATTAGAAGAACATCTCAAATATCTTAACTTTTGAGACAAATTTATTTTTTTGGGATTATTTTGAGAAATTAGCCGTATGAGGTCTAATGTTTTACAAGAATTTAACATGGATAATATTTTTATAATAGAAGAATTTCAAAAATCTTATTATCATTGTCAATTGATGTTTTATTTGTTAAACAAAATTGTGGGCATTTTGTGAATTCCAAATTTTAAGACAAATTCATTAAAACATTTTCTAATGCAGGTATCCATACTTTTTCCAATGCATGAATCCACTATTTATTGTGAGTTATTTGTGCCAATAAAATTATTTTGTTTTGTTAGACTTCCAAAAGTGTGAAAGTCCAACTTTTAAGACTTCAATTCGAAAGTTGACTTTTAGGAAAAGGTCGTCAACTGCATTTATCAAATACTTCTTCGCTTGACTTTAACAAGCATCCAAAAACAAAAAAAAATTTCAGAGGAGACTTACAAATGTATTCGTTTAAAAGAGTGTGTGTATATGTGTTTGTGTGTTTCAACAAGTCTTAATATGTTTTAGCATTCTCTTTCGTCATGTGCTTAAAAGAGTGATATGTAATTTTATTTTTGAGTCACTGAAATTTTGAAACAATGCAATGCGCCTTTTGTTTCGTATGTGTTTCCTGAGTTTTGATTCTGAATATTTAAAATCGACCTCTATATAAAAATCTCTATTTTTTGTAATTACGAATAAAAGGTCAATATTCTTGTAAGTAACCCAAACAGGTCAAATTAAAGTTGACTTCGCTAATATTAGAGTGTAATAATTTCGCGAAAGAAAAACCAATGCAAAACTAGTCAATTCAATAATTCCGTTCATAATTTTGGAAACAAAAAAACCGCACACGCCCAGTGGGACTCGGACCCACAATCGCCTGATTAGAAGTCAGGCGCCTTATCCATTAGGCCATGGGCGCCATCTATCAATGACTTGCTGAAATATCATTCCTCAACTACAACAGCCGTCTGGGTGCCTGGCAACCTGACAGGACTAGATATAATAATCCAACTATTTGAAATCATCTATGAGATGCATCATTGCACGAAACACAGTATAAAGTGGTGTTGGAACACTTTATGAGCAGAGATTGTTGCCCCAAGTTACCAACCAAAGTGGCTATTTTAGAATCGATCATTTTTCTATGACCGAATGATCATTCTAACCTTTGCTAAATTCAAGATCTGTATCTGAATTTATGATTTTGGAAAAATCGCCAATTTGGTCCCTTAAAGTTTTTTACTATGAAATTAGTCCTCAAAGTAAAATATATACGCCAATTAAGGACCTACGTCGCAGCGCCGCCGCAAACTTGTCTCTTATTGAAGTAGACGGCGGTCCATTCAGGGGCTTTTTGGGCATTTCATGCACTCTCTCAGAAGCTTTCCTAATTTTGGCATATGTTGGACGCAAACCAATTTTCTATCTTGAATTGAGCTCATGATCTCCTTCTGTCCTTTGACAGCATTTTCATAGCTATGCAGAAGAGAATCAATCCACTTCCCCATTGATCCCAGAGGGATGGAAGTAGCAGCAGCAAGGGCGGCCGCAACAGGAGGAGTAGCCATAGCAGCAGCCATGAGTGAACATATAAGAACAGCAGCAAATGCGGCAACAAAGATAATGCTCGACAATTTTCTCCAAGCATGGATGTACATCATGTACTTAAGCTTTTTATCAAGCTTAGTCTTTCGCATTTGCTGCTTCTCAAGCATCAGAATTTGGGCATGGGAAATTTCACCAGGCTTGACAACTGGATTAAAGGCCATGGCTTCTAATTTTTGGGCAACTGGGCAACTAGATTAGTCACCAAATTTGAAAGACTAAGCTTCTAATCCAGTTGTTTCTCTTGCAAAAATAGAAACTGAAATTTTTCTGGGAGAAACAGCATATGAAGAAGATTTTTTTACCTTTCATAACAGGGTAAGTTCATTGGAACAAATCTCTGAGTAATTCAATTGGATTGTAAACATAAAAGGCGGGGAAAAATCCCAAAAGAAAAAAAAAGGCTTCCATCTGAAAACTCATATCAACAACCGAGAATCAACAATGGTTCTGATCGTCTTTAGTCCTCAGAATTAGGAACTGTTTCAAGTAAATCAGAGCTTTAATCCTCTGTCTGAATTCCAAATCCACTCGCTTCAATTGATAGAGTACCTACAGAAGACCCACGGGCGGAGAGAGACAGATGAGAAATTCCGGCAAAAGCTCCAAGACAAATGCGAAGGCCGGCAACGGTCAGGAGATCAGGAGAGACAGGAAATCGGGTACAAGCATGAATGGATCGCCGAAGAAAGGTGGCCATGGCGGCAAGTTCACGTGGTCTGGTGATGGTTACTCCGATGCTGAGCTAGGACGGATCCACAAAGAAGTTGTCGACGTAAATGATCCCAATTATGAAGATCCTATTAAGAACGAAGACTAAAGATCATAAATATCATCGTCATCGTCATCGGCTGTGATTATCAAATGTTGATCTTCTGATTTCTTTGTTTGTTAAGAACTTGGAGATGTAAATACGCCTTTGATTATACCTAGATTTATGAATCTATGGTGATCTGTGATTTACCATATTAAACAAAAAAAAAAGAATTCCAAATCCAATCTTCACCAACCCAGAAACTGATCTTCCGACTTAAAAATTCCTGCTATCTCCCCTGTCGAACAAAATTCAGCCAAAAAAGACAAGCTTAAATTGCCAAAGATTCATACAAGAAAATCCACGAAAATCAAATTTCCAATACCATCACTAACCTCCAAAGCTTCAGGATCAGACAGAAAAATCAGATTTCTAAGGAAACTCAAATCCCAGTCCAAAGAATTCTTCTGAAAACAACTCCAATTCCTCTTGAATATCCAGTTGCCCAAATTTCACGGGGCTTCTCAAGCCCAAATTTCGCAATTTCACCAGGCTTCTTACTCATATGACTTCCCATGGCTTCTTCTCAAGCTTCTAAGAATTCACGGCATGAAGTGTCCAAAAAGCCCCTGAATGGACCGCCGTCTACTTCAATAAGAGACAAGTTTGCGGCGGCGCTACGACGTAGGTCCTTAATTGGCGTATATATTTTACTTTGAGGACTAATTTCATAGTAAAAAACTTTAAGAGACCAACTTGGCGTTAGTGAAAATGTTTAGGGACTAAATTGGCGATTTTCCCTATGATTTTATGTCTGAACAAACGCCATCTTTTCTAAAATCAAGAATCACATATAATGTGAACATCCGTGCTCAACTGTACCAAATCTTGCTATTGATCTTCCAAGTCCGGCCACCACGTAGTTGCGTGTGCATATTATCTTTGTTAGGTTTTTGGTTACCTATGACGCTTCAACTTGACATAAAGTGTTTACCGTTAACAAATTCAAGTTTTTGACATAACTCAATGGTTCCTAGAAGAATCAATTCCAGTTATTCTGGTTATTGCTGGAGCTGGAATTTAAACATACCGAGGCAATCTGCTAAAAGCTGTAGTAACACGAATTTAATAACAGTCAAAAGACAGATGAAAGCCATTCTCAGGCAGAGAGCTTCCGTATCAACTATCCATAGAGGCCAATATCTGGAAAAGATACCATGGAGGCCGAAGCATCAATTGAAAATCACAGGCAAACTATAAACCACACCATCTACAAGAGCATTACAGCCTTCCAATAGAAAGGAAGGCTTGATATTAAGTTCAATTAGTAGCTAGTACATGGGTTAAAACGGTTAGGCAATCAGGCTATCATTAACACCAAAAGTCACTCGAGCAAACAGAAACCATATTCTGCTCATAGCGAGGGATAAAATTACGATAAGGAAAAAAAAAAAAAAAAAAGAAGAAGAAAAAAGATCACATAAGCAGGCGACGTGGATGACAGGGGTCCACTAACACCAAATTAGCATGTTTTCCTACGTTACATTGGCTGATGATAGATATGTAAAATACAACCTCAAGGGCATGGAGCAGCTGCCATTCATGTCCTGTTTCAGGGGATATCATGATCTGAATTCATTCATCTGCATGACCACTAGAAAGACCATTTTCACACTCGTTATGAGACCCTGACAAACCATGAGGTAAGCAGATCAGTAACTGTTTTGCCATATCTGTTGGGACTGCTTAGGTTGGCCTTGGGAGCCGCCAAGGGAACCATCTCTAGGATTTTGTTGTTGATGGTCTAGTGACATCCCAGTCTGAGAATGGTAAAAGTTGGGGTATCCAAGAGATCCATAATTCTGTGATGGCTGCTGACCTTGCCTAAATCCACCTGGTTGTTGATTTTGTCCCTGAAAACTGTAATATGTGCTAGCAGGAACAGCGGACATTGTTCTAGAACCAGGTCCATGCAGCCACATACCTGAGCTGTCACTCTGAAGAATGACAAATAATGCTAGATATGAGTCTCAGAGAGTAAAATACGGTACCAAACAGAAAGACTACAAGACAAACAAAAAGAATTAATTCTCAGTAGCCTCATGAAATCACATAGTTGCATGAGCTTACATGCAGAAAATTACTTCTCCATTTTAACAAAAATGCTATACCATCCAGGATGCTCAAACACATGGAAAATACAGTTACAAAAAAAAAAGGCATACCTGCTGAAGAGAGATTAAATGATTACTATCCTTGTACTGAGCACTCAAAACATCATCATAGCCTAAATTTGTGCCAGAAGGGGCAGCAGGCTGATTCATTGTGAAGTTTCCAGGAACAGTTGTTGAACTCCCAAAGGCACCATAGCCAGAAGCAACAGCAGCTGATTGAGGCAAACTGCTGACAGAGACACTGTTCTTATACTGAGGAAGTACTGCTGCTAGAGACTGATGGTATGTGCTGTTGCCAGCAAATGCTTGTTGGAAAGAAGGCATGTATGCATAGCTCTGAGGCAAGAATGGGTAGCCAATCATGTTGGCAAAGGGTCCCAATGGAAGAGTAGGCTGGGAATATGGATGTGCAGCAAGGTGTTGAGGAAGAGCAGGTCCTGTAGCAACACTAGTTCCAGATATTGTTTGCGGTGTCAGCTGCGTTGATGAAAAACCAACATTCTTTACTGCCTGTAAGCAGATTCAACATAAATAATAATATAGAAAGGATACTAGCATAAGGAAACAAACTGTGAATAATCTAATATTTGCAAGATCTAGATTTCATAATAATATACCCAGCCTTTTCAAGTAGCATTGTGAGCAAAAAAATTCAAACATAAACATAAGCATTACTATCACTTATTCAAATAGATAATGACAATAAATTTTGATATAATTCTCCACTTAAGTCCTAATGGAGTCTCAGTAATTGTTTTTTCCAAACATCAAATGGCCTTGATTACTTTTTTGGAAGGGCTAACAACATGCTACTGCTATATTCTGTCAACCTCACCAGAACCAAGTCAAAAAGGAAAAGCACCCCAAAGAAACTAAGAGCAAGAGTGAGAAAATCGTAGCAACAATTGGAAGGCTGAGTTATCACATAAAATCCAACAGAAGGTTGAGTTATCATGTAAAATCCAACAGAAGGTTGAGTTATCATTATCATTATAAATTTAAAGAGTAGATGTTTCGGAAAATGTATGGACAAAGTTGATTAAGTCCAAAGGACAGCTGTCGATTAGACTGAGCAGGAAATTAGGTAAGAGGTGAGAAATCAGCAATAGGATGAACAAACAATAAAGAAATTGTAATTTACAGACATGAAACTTGAACAAAGTGATTTTTAAAGCCAATCAACCCACAAAATGGACAAGAATCTAGAATTCCACAGTATCAACAAAGTTTCAACCTTGTTATTGTTTTCCCAAAAAAGGCGACCATATAAAGGAAAAGTGCTCACTTCTCCATTTCAAATTAGGGGGCCAAAAAGAAAACCAATTTTGCACAAATATAAATTAGAAAGGCAAATCACCATCATGAATTAAATAAAGCTTAAAGCAATGAAATACAAGCAACCTTTTGCTAGTGACTAACCTCAGCCATGGATATGGACGGACCACCAATGGAAGATACTGAATTTCCATACTTTGTACCCATCGATTGTGTCACAGGAAATGGGTATGGAAGATCAGATTCTCTACCTGAAGGAACACTTGCTGCCAGAAGCGTGTTTGGCAACGAATTCGTATATGATGGCTGTAACAAAGGTACAGGTACTCACAAACCACGGCAAGAACTATTATTTACTTCAAAAATGCACCAACTCAAAAATAAAACGGAAGAAAACATGTCAGATGCAAAAGCAGCAGACTTTTAACAGTCACATAATCACACAAGCATAGATAACAAGATAAAATGAACATAATATTCCTTTCCACAAAAGCTTTTTGCATCTATTGAATAACATCTCAACAAGGAAATTTCAGTGATGGTTTGCAACTTAGAATAAGCATTAATAAAGCTCCCAATCCAGATACAAGGAGCCCGTTGTAAACATAACAAACACAACTTTATAACATTGTCATTTTACTGGTATGGAGAAAAAAGCTATTAGCCGTGCAGTGATACAACAAAATTATTTCTGCACCAAATCAGATGAATAAAAAAGGGCAGAAGTTTATTGAGAATCCCCCTGGGTAACTAAATAAAGGTTCATAATATACTCTTGGACTATGATGATAATAATGTCACAAAATTCACCATCCAATTACAGCCAAGTTTTCATCTCGCAAACCATATTCCAACTTCCACATCTGTCATTAGTTCTAATAGGCGCAACATATATTTACTAAGACCAAAACACGTCCAATTATGCAATCCTCAAGTTAAACACAAGCCAAATTCATTCATTGGAAAAATATCAAAAAAATTAACTGAAAGTGAAGGCTCCAAAACATTTTCTAAATGCAGCATATATCCTACCAAAGAAAGAACAAGAGACTGCAAAAAACTTGAATATCCAATTCGATTTCAGAACATCCAAGCACTCAAAGCCAGATATTCAATATGAGGAAAGGCAATATTACAATATAAGGTGATATTACAGTGTAAAACGTTTTAGTTTTCTCTATAATTATTATGCATTACAAATGCAACCAATCAAATCATATGGCTGGATCGAAACAGGAGACTCATACAAGTTTCAAACAAAACCAGTAAACCACTGCATCTAACTGCAAAAAGGTTGACTTACAGAATGTATAAGTTTCTTATTTACTAAGATTCAGCATCTAAGTGTGAGAAAAGCTCAACTTCATAAGCACATCTCCCTCATATGGCAACATTATTCATTACCTAATTGCCGCCGTATCCTCATCCTAGTAATTTTGTAATGTCCAACTTGACAAGATCCGAGTTTTGATAACTTTTAATTCTCTGTTTCCCAAGATAATGATGGCATCGCAGAGATGACAACATAAACTGAACCACCAAAGAGCAAAAAGTTGAAGATTTTAGGTTCAGATGACATTAGAATATTTCTGTGACTAGCTTGATAACTAGCATTAGCATTTTCCATTCATGTATCTTTTCAGCTTTACCACCCCGTCATCCTAATGTCTTCTATTCTTCACTGTACCTATGGGGTTGATTTGTCTCCATGCTCTCAAAAAAGAAGATTTCCCTACTGTTTCTCCAGTGCACACAGTAAATTTATGTCATATTCCTATCTTCAAATGAAAGATTGATTTGACTTTTATACATGAATTACAATATTAATAAAAATTCTGTCACTAGCTCAAACATATACAGTATTTCATTCTAAGAATAAATTATGAGCTCCAACTCCCTCCGCCGGGGGGGGGGGGGGGATGTTATGGGGGATAACATTTCGCAAAAGTCCCCTCTTATGATTGTTCATAGAGCTCTTGTAGCTTAGAGTTATCAAAACTTTATTCTTCAGGAATCAGGCATGACATCCTCAAACCATAATTCCTAAGAAACGGCCTCTACATTGGCATCCAAGCAACAATGATAGTACTTGACTGAAGAACATAGTAATATTTTTACCATCACATTTGCAAAGGGAGAAAGATTTTGCATCTGGGAGCTTGTCTGAGATTCACTGAATCCAATGTTCAACTGTTGGGGATTTTCAAAACTATAGCCAGGTGTAGATGAAGGGAAGGCATACTGATTTCCACGCTCAACATCAAGACTTTCAACTTTTAACGGTTCAGGTTGTGAAGCAGAAGATGAATCATAACTCCCAGTACTTGCACCAGTTCTATGGAACAAATTACCATCTGAGGCATTTCTCAGCGACTCATCACCATAATACTCAGAGTTTCTGCAGAGAATTATCATGAAAATGAAAAAAACAAATTTTCTTATAAAAGTAATTCAAAAAATTAGGATGGTATACCTAGTTTCTGTGTGCCCAACAGATGAACCATCTGCCTCTGTAGGAGCCTCTTCCAAATTAGTTTTCACAGGTATCGATGCCGAAGGCCCAGAAAAAGAAGCACCGATGCCAGATCCGAAGCTCCCAAAGCTCAAGTGCGAGCAATCTGCAGACTGAACTTGGAGGTGATCAGGAATTACCACAGAAGGGCCATCTCTCTCAACTGTCAACTCTCGGTCCTCCTTTTGCAAACTTAATTCCTGCAAGTTAGCCGTCACCGAGGACACTGACATACCACCATCCTCAACTGCAACAGTACAATATGAAGTCATTGAAGTGATACTAAAAAAAAAACCAATTGCTCTGAAGATCTAGAGTTCAATCGAAAGAACAATACAAAACTTTCAGAAGCAAAAGAATAAAATAAAACTGTTGTTTCCTAAAAGAGAACCCAAAACCCACCTCCCTGAAGATCATAAGTGTGATTTTGAGGTTGATAGGAACCCCTGTTTCTGTACAAATCATTATCAAAAAGAGATGCACTCCCAGAATTATCCTCCTGGAGCTTTCTACTGGAGATGGTAGGAAGCCCAACATGGTTTGCTTCATGATCTTCAACACTGCCATCCTCAATTGCCTGAACCTCATCTGCTCCCGAGTCTATATTGATCGTATCAAAGGGTAAGTTGGAAGAATCTGGATGCAGCTCATGATCTACAAGAGGCTTAGAAACAGATGGCAGACTAGTAGGTACTGGCTGCTCAATTGAAGGCCACTCATCATCCATGGAAGCATGCTGAGCAGAAGAAACATCTGGCTCAAGGTGTTCCACTGGAACTTTGGAAGCATGATCTTCAGGGAACCGCAAATTTTGATATGCAGTGGATGATGACCCCTGAATATGCTGGTGATTAACATTATGAGATGTACTTGATGCTTTGCTCTGTGGCTTACCCATCTTCACAATGTCTGCCATTGATATTTGACCAGGAGCTCCCACCCAGGTAGGTTGATATCCAGATGGTTGTGAGACTAATGAGGCACTATCAAGCATACCTAAGGCTGGCCCTTTAACTTCAGTGGCAGTGGCACTGGCAGCAGCAGCAGCAGCAGCAGCATCACTGCTATGTAGTCACAGAAGACAGCAGCCAAAGAAGAGGTTGGGGGTGTGGGGGGAACAAGTCAGTCTAAACAGCAGAATAAAAGTTAAATTTTCCCATCTAATGCTTTTATATAACTTTGAAGAACTTCCATGATCCATAAAGCTCCTATTTATGGCCATAAAAGTTTGTTCTAATAGCTTGAGTTTCTTGGATAAATGAACGGATGTAAACAGCTGCAGATCAAGATCAATTAAAACTGTCTCGTAAATGTATATAGGAAGCAATGATTTACAAAGTCCAAATGACAAGGACAAAGCAAATTCCAGTAATGCTTCCCATTATAAGTATGTACAGAAAGAGTAAGTAAACTAATTCATGATTCTAGGCCTGTTTTTCTCAAAACTACAGCACATACATAAGCAGGGTAAGGATCCATAGATCGGCTAACGGCAGTTTGCTACAATTCAAACCCATTATTCAGAAAGACTAAAGCAACACAACCGAGGACCAACCTATAGGACGTAGGCCGCCTACTTGTGCTATTTCCTGCCACTGCAGATGTTGAAGATAAAGAACTTGCGTAAGCATTAGGACCATTTTCCTTCTTGTGTGCAGGTCTACCATGCAAAGCACCAGATTCTGCCAAAAAGGATGGTCTCTTTAATACATGTTAACAACATCACATGCTAAATTTCAATTTAAGAATCCAAATATGCATTTAATTCCAAATGCACACACCAGCAGAACTCCCACCACGGCTGGGATATCGGTCTGTACCAATCCTGCCACGGTTTGAAGTGCTACTTGTACCTCGTGGCCTAGATTCAGACGTATCCTTACCCTATAGTAAGATGGATGAAAATTTTCAAAAAGCTAGGTAGCAGTGGATTAAAAGAAAAGCAGAGGTTAACATTATATTAACCTTAGAACTAAAGTATTACAGTTGGAAAAGAAACAATAAAGGTGCATAAAGCATATTGCGCCTGCACAAGGGTAGACACTCTTGGGTCAAAAGTATATTGGTGTTCCGACCACACAATGAGTTCTATACTGGAAGTTGAAGATCGTCAACTAAATAACATTTTCCTTGTCTTCAAAAGATGAATGGAGGTGATCAAAGCTTCATCTTTCATACGCAGCAGGATAATAAAGTACATAGATCTTTGAATTTTTATTACCAAGGAATGGGGACTTCACTGGACTTCACTATGCAGCATGATATTGATAATAGAAACTATATAAGTACTAATACAGTAAATATGCACCTCTTTCTTCTTCTCTCTTTTGCTCTTGACCTCGTGGAAAGGATCTATGATTATACAACAAGTCAAAACAACAAATAAGTAAATTTATTTTGCAGCCAAAGATTATTGTGCAAAAAGATATTAAAATAAGAATCTACAATTTAAATCAAACCAGCAGCAACAATACCAAAGCATTAAAATGAAAACAACAGACACAACACAGAATTTAGGACATAAATTTCATATTGCTAAATGACACGACTGACAACTCTCAAGAACATATATTTACGTATACCAGAATTTGACCCATCTTGTGAAGGCACATTGAATTTAAAGACCCTTTGCTTCTCATTCTAATTGAAAAGGAAGGTTCTTTTCCAGAAGTACAAAAATGCAGATTCCGTTCCCTAACATGACCAAAAGTGGACATCTGTAATTTCCCATGAACCTCAACTGGGACGCATAAATGTAAGGTGCACAAAAGCACATTTATCCACACATGCACATGCATGTGCACATAAGAACATAAAAGAAAAACGTAATATGTTTTTTGCATGTACGTACCACCATAAAAATCAGAACTTGCACCAAATACTTAGCTCAGAAAACAGATATTCCAACTTGGCGCGAAAAATTACAAAATCCTATCAGCTTGTTCACTAATACAACCACACAGACAAGCAAGAAATTCAAGAATGGCACAAAAAGACAAGAGAAACATAATCAAAATTTATTCTTTCCACCCAAAATAGTCAAATCTTACCCATAAAACCCCCAGAATACAAACCCTAATCCCAGATTTCCAAGAAAACAAAGCAAAGGCATCTTTGTTCTGTCACAAACAGAAGAATTACTTATTTAAAGCCTCTAACTTCATGACCAAGAACAAAAAACAAAATTTCAAAAGCCCAAAAACCATTTATCACAGGTGCACAACAGCACAACTGCACAACAAAGAAAATCAAGATAGACAACAAGAAAACGTTAAGGTGAAAACAAAAGAAAAAGAAAAGAAAAAGTCTTTCTAGGGTTACAGTCAACTAGAAAAAATAAAGACACAAAATCAGAAAACAAAAAGAAAGAAGCAAGACCTTGAGAGAGGAGTTTGTTAACGGCTTCATTAGGGTCCATATTACATTCTTTAAGCATAGCGTAGATCTCAGCTTCAGGGCAGTTAACAATCTCCTTTAAACTCTGCACTATTTTCCGAGACCCCGACGGAATCGACTGCAACCCTCCCGCACCACCATTGTTAACACTCTTATTACCGTTGTTAGTTTTGGTGCTGGTGGCGGTGGTGGCGGTGGTGGCGCCGCTTCCTCCTCTGCCGCTCCCCATGTCTCTCCGGTCAGTCCCCTCAGA
This sequence comes from Coffea eugenioides, assembly GCF_003713205.1. Classification (NCBI taxonomy): domain Eukaryota; kingdom Viridiplantae; phylum Streptophyta; class Magnoliopsida; order Gentianales; family Rubiaceae; genus Coffea; species Coffea eugenioides. Next base: position 37,631,382 of record NC_040043.1, read on the forward strand.
TCTATCGCAAAGTTAAACCCTCAACTTCCCCGTCGGCGTCGCCGTCTCTCGCTAGGCTGCCTGCTTTGCTTTTGCTGATAATGTATAAGAAATAAGAAATGAGTAAAGGGGGTGAAAGAATCGGCCGCGGAACGCTTAAAAGAAATTATATACTCCTGCTAATCCAGACACTAATTATTCAGTACTTTTGTGTTTATTTATATTAATTAATTATTAGTGCTATTACGAAAGAGGCGCTTCCGAAACCAAAACCCTCTGAAGCCATCGGTAATTATTTTTTAGTATCTGTAGTTTTATGGAAATGTGTGTGTGTGTTTATTAAAATGGTTTCCTTTTTTATTTTTCTTTGGAGAGATGGAAATATCATGTTTGGATTAAGTATTTACAGAGATTGATGAATATAGCTCATATATGGTATGGTATGGGTTACTACATTGTGTTTGTATATTTGGAAAGAAAAAGGCAGAGGGAATGGGGTAGGGCAAGAGTAATGGAAGGTGGGAATTAGGAAATACTTTTAGAATTATAATGGTGATAAAATACTAAAAAAGGAACTTCTTTTCCTTTTTATGACAACTTCTATCGAAAGTGTGATATACTAGAATTTTAATCCATGATATGCATGGGTAATATTCAATTCAAAATAATTTAATTTATAATGATTTATATGATAGAGCAATTGTAAACCTATTTATCAATGTATCATGTTATATATCAAAATTTATAATACAACATAGATAAATTATAACTACCTCGATTTCAGACAGATTTTTTCTCCCATTTTGTAACCCTAAAATTGTTGAGTGTTTATAGAATAGTGTTCTTCATAAACTTTAATTTAGATTGAAAAAAATCTTTGTAAGATGCATCACCCTTTCCATCCCTTTGTACCTCTACTTGTTGGGCATCGGCTGCCTTCTATGATCTTCACACCTCTTACCACAGTACCATCCTTTTTGTCATATTCTCACAATTCTCTTCTTTTGTCTCTTCTCTCTCTGTCCAACCTTATAGTTTTTTTTTTCGAAATGATAGGAGATTTTGTATCTTTAAGGAAAATTGTACAATGTAGGAGCAAAAGCCCTAAGCTTTACAAAAAGTGCAACTCAGCACACTAGAGTAGTATAGGAACACTCCATGTCACAAAATTTTAGTAGAGCAATTTTGCTCAAGCTATGACATAAGCTATCAGTTCCCTGATCTAACCTATCAAAAGAACACATTTGAAACCAGGAGACCATTTTTTGTATGTCCTCCATTATAGTTGCTTTCTCATTATCCACTAATTTCCTAGCTTGAATTTGAAACAGTAGCTTTCTATTATTGAAAAGTATCTTGATTTTCCTCCATCCTTTGGTTGCTACTTTGATCAAACATTAGTCTGATAGCTTCAGCAATGTCCTGCAGCTTGCTTGCCTTTCCTTTAGACTCCATGCTGCCAGGCACTATTCCAGTGTATTCGAAGCTGCAATTCCAATGCCAACAAAATTTGATTCATTTTGGTTTTGGATTGCCAGCTTCAGTATCACTGTTTTAGGGTCGATTTGTACCATTTGATTATTGGCTTGGAGTCTCATTGTTTCTGCTATGCTTCTCGATTGAGTCTATCTTGATTCTCTGTATTCTAGCTTTCCAAATTTGCCAAAGTACATATACCGTTAGAGATATATGATCCTTAATCCCATGCCTATTCCTTGCTTGCATCATGGTATTCCACCATTGTTTGAAGCATCCAATCCGGTCTTCCAAGCCTTCCCAGTTTACTAGTGCACATTTCCAGGTGTCTCTTGCTTTCTTGCATTGCAACAACACATGCTCAATGGTCTCTACATTCTCACCACACCCATAGCATATTTGATCACCTTTTCGAGTTCTTTGGAAGATCTTATTTTTCACTGGCATCCCATTGTTGATGCATTTCCAAACAAAAATCTTCAATTTTTGTTTGATGGGTAGTTTCCACAATGCTTTTCACAATTTTTTGTTTGTTTGTTGGTAGTTGCATCCCTCTTTTGTACTTCTTCTTTCATTCTTCTTCCTGTTTTTTTATTGTAAAACCTTATAACCAGATGAAACTGTGTATTAACCATTTTTGCAATGTCTCCACATTATGTTGACTTCTCTGTCAGCCAAGCTTATTGGAGTGTTCAAAATGTGGTTTGCATCTTTTTGGCTGAAAATCTTGAATATCAAGTCCCTATTCCATTTGTAATTTATGATGAGGCCTGAAACTTTTTCCAATTTACTCCATTCTAGTTTGTGTGTGCTTATCCTCCCATTATTATTGCTGGTGATCCATCTTTCCAAATGTTAGTTCCCATTCTCTATTCTTTTTCTGCATCCTTCTTCAATAACCTCTCCTGCGCTCATTAGGCTTTGCCATATCCAAGAGGCATTCTTTGGTATCTTGTTAGATAATATTGATCCCTTCTTGAAGTATTTACTTTTCAATATTTTGCTTACCAGTAGGTTGGGATTTGTCATTATCCACCATATATGCTTTGCAAGCGGGGCTTTGTTGAATTTGAACAGATGCAGATCCTTGAATCCCATTCCTCCATCTTCTTTATCCCTAGTGAATTTCTCCCATGCAATCCAATGCTACTTGTCCTTCTTTTCATTTTGTCCCCACCAATAGCTAGCCATCATGGAGTCTATTTCCTTGCATAGCTTCTAAGGGAGTTTGTAGCATGACATGACATAAGTTGGGATAGCCATTGTCACTGCCTTGAGTAGTGTTTCCTTCCCTGCTTGACTAAGTAGTTTAGTTTTCCAATGCTCCACTTTTTTTTTTGACCTTGTCTTTTATGAATTCAAAAATCTGCTGTGACAGTCCCACCTTTCCCTAGGGTGTACCCCGAGAGTTAGCGGATTGTTTGCCAAACTCTCGCCAGGACTAACTAATCCAAATTTCGCAATTAGGCACTACAATGCACACATAACTTCAAATCATCCAAAATCATGTACTATATACAATAGAGTCACTAACAATTCAAACTTAAAGTACAAACCAAAATTTTCAATCCTATATGAATACATATAGGGTTTACTAATACAAAGGAATTTAAAACAAAATACTTAAAGTCTAGTGCTAGCTCACTTTTCCCCAAAATCACCAGCCCACTCCTTCATCCTCTGTAACGAAAACAAGGATAATAGGATGAGTTTTCGTCCAATAAGACACCATAGAAACATGTGGTCAGCAACAAAGCGTAAAGACAAAATCATGTATAAATAACATTTAGAGAATTAAACAAATGCCACAGTTAATAAGGAAAAAGGATACATTTGGCTCTCAGGAGCCACATTCCTAGTCGCAGTAGCTTGATCCAACCCATTGACACTCTGTCAATGTTTTAAGAAGCAAAATTTATGTCCATAGATCCCCATTTTACACCAATTTTCATCCACCGAATATACTCTTTACCGGGCCCGAACACCAAGTAGAAACAGTGGTGGTAATACTCGAGTATACCAAATATCAGAAAAATCCAGTACTTAGAGATTCAGTGACAATTTTTCCCCATGGCCCATCAATCGACCTCGACCAAACCCTTGTTGGCTCAATTCGATTAACTAACCAGTGAGATTTGAGCTCAAGTTCATAGTAAGGTCATCGGATGTTAAGCTCTAAACGACATCAATTTATGCACAACTAAAGGATTTTTAAATAAACAGTAGGCTAATCAAACAATCAAGTGAATTCGAGTGTGATAAAGTATACACCCGTCCAATCTAGGATAAACTAAAACCACAGTCATTCAAATCATAAATTTCAATCACAAGTAGATCGCTTAAGCAACAAGTCATGCGAGTGGTACATTCACCAGTTGTTCAAGCAAAGCAACGTCAAAAGTTCGTCCCCGAGTTATACCCTTGATCACCAACAAATCCTAAGAACAACCAAGATAAAAATATTATGGTTCAACCATCCAAAACTTAGGTGAACCAAGAAAAATCCAAGTAGCTACTAGGGCAAAGATTCAAATATGGTTTTGGAGTGAAAAGAGAGCATTTGGACCCAAGAGACATGAGTAACCAAGGAGTTCCTCATTCCATTTCATGGCTGAAAATTTCCAGCAGCAAAATAGTTAAAAAAACAAGGTAATTCACCTTTTAAAGTTCTTAGATTCGTTCCAATTCAACACACTATCATAGTTCAAGATTTTAGCAAGTGATATAGGCAAGATTGAGTCCAAAAAACCGTCGAACGAAAGGATTTCAAGGCTAAAACACCAAGGTAACTAAGCTGCCACCCAATTAGCATTTTCGAAAAGAAATAAGCACAACATGAGATTTTCACCTTCCAAACCTTATGATTCTTACTCAACTTCAACCCCTAAGAATCTTAATAAGAATTTGAAACAAGATTTAGCCAAACTCATCATGACAAAGTTGAGAAAAAAACAAAGTAAAATGGTCGACAAGGAAAAATCACAGCCCTATAATTTAGAGAAAATCACCAACGAAACCCCTCCATTTCATCTAAAATTCAACACATAAGTAAAGTTTAAAGGTTTACCAAGTATCTTAGACAAATTGGCTACAAATTCACTCCACAATGAAAGGAAACCAAGATGATTCCCAATCGGACAGCATTTCCCCGTGTCTTCCTCTAAGTTTCCTTCAAACTTAAGGTGTAACTTCATGGCCAATCCACCACAATCAAGACCATAAGTTCTAGGTGATAAAAGACATAGTTACCTCCAAACCCTATGAAGAAATGCAACCAAAAGCTTCTCCTCCACAATCTCTCCACAAAAGCCTTTCTTCCTACCTTGATATCACTTTCTATGGATGGAATTACAAGCTTAGGATGAAATTCCAAGGATTCAAGCAAGGTTTCAAGGTTTAAAATGAAGTTTTCTTTCTCTCTTTTCCCTCTCAAAGTTTCGGCCAAGATGAAGAAGAAAGTGAAGGAAATTTAGTCAATTTTTCCAAGATAAAGACCAAGACTAATCTTGGTCAAAGCTTGCTTAGATGACCGACAAGTATCTCTCTTAAGTTTGAAACTTATCACTTTGTCTTTCCTTTGTCTTATCTCACTAATCCATGTTGTTTTCCTCCAATCCGCTCTTACCACTGCTAATCACATAAATCCTTTAGTAAACTATCCATTTTTATTCACTAAATTTATTACGCAACACACTAGCGGGTTCCACTTCTATAATGCGCTACGAACTTAACATGTACTAACTTATAGGAGAAAATGATTAAAAAAAATCTTGACTTACTTATAAAAATATCTAGGAAATTAAGGCAATAAAATAAAGTAAAGAAAATATATTAAAAAAATAAAAAAAAATTTCGGGTCCTCACATCTGCTATTTGATTCTGGTGATTATCATGGGTAGTCCAAGGTACTTGCCTTGATGGACTGCTTGGATCTCCCCTAATTCTTCATAGATTGCTTGCTTTTCCCTTGGTTGGTGTTTTTCCTGAAGAAAACTAAAGACTTCTCCATATTGATTAATGGCCAGATGCTAGCTCATATTTCTTCAACACTTATTTCAGTTTTCTTGCATCTTTCTGTTCAACATTGCACAATATTAGCGAGTCATCTGCAAAGAAAAGACGGGTTAATGAAGGTCCATTTCTACTGATTTTCATTCCCTTCATCTTTTTGTTTTCCTCTGCTCTTTTGAGAAGATTGGAAAATCCTTCTGAATAGATTAGGAACAAGTAGGGTGACAAGGGATCACCCTGCCTTAACTCTCTCCCTAGCTGGATAAGCTCTCTTGGTTCACCATTTATGCTGAAGGAGTATGATACATTAGTTATACAATTCATGATCCAGTTAACCCATTTATCACAAAAGCCCATTTTGTTCATCATTGTCCAATCTTATAATAGTTCACCTTTCTTTTCGACTTTTCTCACCACTCTTTAACTCCTCACAATTCCCTTTCCCTTGCCTCTAACTACCCTCTAACTTCCTATTCCTGCTACCCAATTTCCTATCTCATTCCCCTCACCATTCTCTTAAACCCTTGGATAGTCCCCCTAACCTCTATTCCTCATGCCCAGCCTCCTCCATTTCCCTTTCCATTACTCCTAATTTTTTCTTCTACCCAACCAACCAGAATAAAGTAATATCACAATTTTTTATTGGAGATATATTATACTATCAAAACTCTGTTATTTTCTCTTATATGCTTATGAGAATAACATATATACATGTGCATATAATATGTCATATGTGTGTGCAGGGATTTTCTTTTTTAAATAGTTTGCGACCGGTAGGGGTGCTGTCGAGTCGAGTCGAGCTCGAGTAGTGCACTACTTAAGGCAAAATAACTAAGCTCGAGCTCATCAAACTTTTAAAATTCGAGCTCGAGCTCGAGCTCGACATCAATTTATGGAACTCGAACTCGAGTTTAATTAAATGTAATTAATTCAAATCAAGCTCAATCGAGCTTATTCGAGCTCAATCAAGCCTATTCAAGCTCAAGTAATAAAAATTAATATTTTATATATAATTTTAAATAAAGGATATTATTGATTTCACAATAATAAAAATTAAAATATATATTATAAAAAACTCGATAGAGCTCGTCGAACTCTCGAGTACTATATTTCCAAGATCGAGCTCGACTCGATAGCTCTAACGAGCAGCTCGAGCCCGAGATCGAGCTTGGTCAACCAAGCTCGAGCTCGAGCTGTTGACCAAGTAGCTCGCGAGTTCGAGCCGAGCTACTTGGTTCAGCTCCAACCCTAGCGACCGGTATTTCCCATCTCTATTGGTCCAAGAGCCCTAATTTCTTCCTTATTCACTCAAAACATAACATATTATCAATGTTATACTATTATAAAGTAAATCAGGCTAGTAAAATATAAAAATGAAAATTCAATGCAAAAGATAAAACACCAAATATACTTTTCATATTAATTATGAACTGGATGATTTCAAATTTTAAAGGAGAAATATTGTAGTTGAATCCATATTCAATCTCCAAATTAAATAGTTAAAATTTGAAGCAAAAAATTTTCTATAACTCGCAATTTGGTTTTACAGTTTTAAAATATACTTATATTTGTACTTTCAAATTAAAATTGAAAAGATAAAATTTGAAGCAAAAGAAAGGAAAAAAAGAAAACCATAACCTGCCATAATATGAAAACCATAAATTTGATTTAATATTTTTACAATATATTTAACTTTACCTCCCATAATATGAAAACCATATAAAACTGAAAATTGATCACAATGATTGCAAATATTGGCATCTGAAAATGCAAACAAAAAAAATGTTAATATCTTATAATACTCCTAACTACTACAAAAAAATATGTAAAAATGACATAGCAGTTATATATTTACATATGAAGAAAAAAATAAGAATATATAAAATAATCAATAATACCCAAGGTTATTCTTAGCATTTGGGCTTTACACTCTTATTCAAATTTAATTAGGGTCAAATTTGGATTAGATATATGTCGCGCCCCAATTTTTGAATGAAAAATAAATAATTAAGGGTTTTATAAAAAATAATTTTTGATTTAATTTTGATTGAAAATGATTTTTGATTTTTAGAAAATAAATAAAGAAAATAGTCCTAGAATGGGACTAGAAAATGTAGAGGTGACAAAATAGGCGGGATGGGCGGGATTTGCTTGGATTTGAGATGGAACCGAGTCATGTGCATTTGGACCCAACCTTATCCATATGTATTTTGGGACTAATTTGGGCGGGATCACTTTGGGATGGGTTTAGATTGATCCGTCCAATACCCAAATCTATTTTTTACATATTTTTTTTCCTTTAATTTTTTTTTATTTTTTATATAACTTTAATATTTTTGATTTATTAAATTTCTTTTAGTCTTATTGTGAATTTATATTTTCATGAATTCATTTTTTCATCAAATGGGGAAGGTAATGCAATTTCCAACAAAATCATATTACCATAAAAAATGATCTTTGAGTTAGCAAGTAGCAGCATTGGGTAACCAAATTAGTCCACTGAGCCTGAATAACATTGATTTACAGTCTAGAATGATCAATAATTGCTTAAAAAAGACATGACATTTTGGTAAGAATGAACATATTTTCTCCCTGGATTAAACCAAAAGAATGAACATTTGGGTTTATTCATATATGAAGTTGAGTTTTCTCCTCAAAAGCATGAAAACAAAAAGGCAAAGGAAATAGCTAACAAGAAAATAAACATGCAAGTGCCTTATACTTAGGATTCCCACCAAAAATTGGATTAACAAATAAAGGAAAAGATAGATATATAGCCATATTCCAAAAGATATCAAGATGGCCAAAGCACTTAGGGTGTTGAATATTTATTCTCATCATTGCCCAAGGATAGCAGGTCTAAACTGACTGAAATGCTGGAAATTCTTGTGGATAATGACTAGGAAGACTGCTAGATTATATTCGCTGGTATAACTAGAAAAATTGTTAGAGATAATTTTTGAATAAATTAAATTTTTTGGCGAGATATTTGGGCTCAATGGGTACCCAAGTATTTCACAAATTTTCCATCAATTAATGGGTACAATTCGGATTTGTTCCATTTTAAACCCAATATCAAATTACAATATCCATCCCGTCCAAAATTCCCATCGACATAGGTAGCCCATTGGGACTTAGGACACATTGCCACCTCTAAGAAAGTGCGACGATTTTGGCCCAAATTAAAAGTTTATAAAGAGTTTTTTAAGAAAAATAGGAGTCGCCACTTGGTATTGAGTTAAGGTGTACCAAATCACCTAAAATGAATTTTTAAAGAAAAAGTAGAAAAAATCCTTTTTAAACAACTCCAAGTATTCGAAAATCAGAGAAAAGTATTTGGGAGTTACGTTTGAAGAAAGGGAAGGCAAGAATAAAATCCAAGGTACCCTTTCAACCTAACCTAGAGTTAGTTGTGTGATTTAGTCAAAAAATTTCTTATTTTAACATAATAATTTATCACATTTGGATGTCACTATATAGATGCAAAACCTAAATCTATGAGGATATTGGGGAGTCGGACTATCTATTCAAAATTTAATTGGTGCAAATCACATTAATTGTGATGCCCAAGTTGACTCTTTGAAGAGATCACGAATATGCAAATTATATGAGACTTGAAGGAAAGAAAAGAAAAGAATAAATATACAAATATACATGACCTAAAGGAATGCATCATAATGGGTGCGGGGAGCTAAAATTTGTGACTTTAATTTTCCCTTTAATAGAGGGAATACGAGCGTGCTAAGGTTAGAGAGCCATACACATCCATATCCCATATTCGAGGGATATTTCTCCTATCTAATCAAACAAATGATCTATCCTAGTTTTAATTTTCTCAAATGGAGTGCGAGTCTACATGTCGTGTTTCACACATAGGGATAAGGAATATACGTATAGGGAAAATATGGGATAAATGATATACATATAAGGGAAATGTCATGCAAAATGATAAAATCTTAAAAAGCAGAAAATATGCATGAAAATGTAGTGATTGGTCACACGACCATGATTTAGCGCGTGGACGGTTCTTAAGGGTCTAGCGTTGGATTAACCTATGTTTATAGTTCTCACTAGCATTAGACTAGTGAGAAATCGGAACAAAGGGTCACAACTAGCGTTGGACTAGTGTGCTGACGACATGCATTTATTATAATCAAATAAATCATGTAAAACATAATAAAGCCAATAAATACATAAATCACGTATAGCACATAACACATAAACATGATATTTAGATGCAATAACCCTAAGAAATCAAGTAAACACATAGGCATACAAGCATGCAAAGCGAAATGAAGACCTAACTGTTACATTTGGGGGCCCTAACTACAATCTAAAAGGGGAAAGAATGAAATGAAATGAAATAATAACCTAACTATTACAATTTGGCATTTAAATGCCTTTAAAATAATCAAAAATTAAATTAAAATAAATATACAAAATTAAAACCAATAAATTGAATAAATAAATAATAAAATAATAAAAAAACCTTCAAAAATCATGCAATTACACACATAAAATCACATAGGAGTACATAGGATCAAAATAAGGAGTAGAGTATACCTCCCTTAAACTGGTGATCTAATGAAATGAAGTTTCTCTTTTCTACCCTCTAATCACAAAGAAAATGATTAAGGTACCACTTTAATTAACAAATAATCATAAGAGATGAAAATAAACATTGAATTGAACAATTAAAGCATTTAAATGAAAAATTAAATTAAGCAAGGGCCTAATTGAAACAATTAAAGAAGTTTGAGGGGTCAAATTATTATTATTACAAATATTATGGGCCTAAATTAAAAAATAAAATTAAGGGTTTAAGATGAAGCATACCAAAACCAAATGCTAAACTTCACAAAATGAATGAAAACTCATTTGCTATAATTAAACAACAAAATTACCCAAAATTTACTAAAATCCAAATCAAAACTATAAATCTATCAAAAGTTATTAAACCTTCAAATTTCATCCCAAAACTCATGAATAATCTGTCCAAAAATCACATTAAAGCATGCCAAAGAAAGTTAACATTTTAAAAGGATGAAATTTGATTATTTTTTCAAATTTTTCGGCCAAAGTAGCATTATTAAGAAAAATAGGGGTTAAAGTGCAATTTTCAGAAATTTGCATGCAAAGCATCAGGCAAGAGCTTTCTTATTCCACACCATTCTGTTTTTCAGCTTCAGGATACACAGGAAAACAGCCATGAACTCCAATGAAACATGCAGATCCGTCAACTAATCCCACAAAAACTCAACCCAACAAACAACCATGCAATGACACAAGATCAAAGATTCAAAATCCCCTCTCCCCCAATAGATTCGCAAAGAAAGGAAGACATCTTTTGTTGCTTCTACAATTGAAAGCTTATTCAATGCAGAAATCTCGTGCAAACTCAAACTAAAGCCCAAGAACCTATCGACCAAAACCCCTTAACAATTTCAACCCTCGTTGATTAACAAAACGCAATCGTGAACATTAAGCTATTGAAGATCAAAAGAAAATCAGCTGCAAATGCGAGAAAGGGAGACCAAAGTTGGCTTTTGGTGAAACAAGCAATAGAGCTTATAACAGGTGCAACTCTTAAAACCCGTCTCTAAAACATCAAAACCCAAATATCAAACATTAAACCATCTCTAAAACTATTTTAGCAAATCTTAAAATCATCAAAACTCAAATCCTTGAAGCAACTAGGATCACAAAAGGAGGAAATGACAGGTACAAGCATACCAGCGAAACAAAAAAGCTCATGCGATGGTCCAACGAAACTTCATAGAAAAGGTTAAGTTGGCTAACTCAAGATGTATTCGTTACCTGCAAACAGTTGGAGTGTGAATCGATGCGAGGGAAACAAAGAATTTGCGCCTGGAGCGTTGGACACGAAGCAGAAAATTTTTCGCGGCTTCAAGTCTGGTGACGGCAGCGATTTTAGGCCCGGATTTGACGATGTTGCAGCTGTTTTTTCCAGGAATTTTCTGAATACCAATTATTCACTGATGATGGTAGATAGTGCAGCAAGAAAAATCTCCTCAAAAGGAGGTCAGGATTTGTTGAAATATGATCATGAACATGGTAGGTTCATCAACCCTGGCTCAACTTTCAGCAGAAAAAATTTCTGCACTTTTCTCTCTTCCCTTTCTCCCTCTGTTTCTCTCTTTTCTGATCCCTCTCTGATCTTCCCCAGGTTTCTCCCTCCTTCTTTCTTCATTCCCCCCGAAGCTCTCCCATTTCTTTTCTTTCTCTCGGTTCTTTTCTCCTTTCTTCTTGCCCGAAAACCTTTTTTCTTCCCTTTCTCTTGCTTTCTTCCACTGCCCGAAGTTCCTCTTGGTTTTTCCTTTTTTTCTCCAGATTTTTTTCAATCCCTTTGCAATCTCCCTCTTTCTTGCTCTCTCCCCAGATTCTTTCCCTTCCTCCTCTCTTTCTTTCCTCCCTTTCTTTCCTCAGCTGCCACCCGAAGCTCTTCCTTTGCTTTTCCCCTTTGCCCATAGCTACTTTTCTTCTTTTTTTCTTGCTTCCTCTCTTCCTTCCTCAGTCCGTGGCCTTTTTCCTTTTTTCTTTCTTTCTTGTCTTTGTTTTTCTGTTCAGTCCGTAGCTTCTTTTTCTTATCTCTCATTTCCAAATTATTTCTCCAAAATCTCCCAAATCAACAAGTGTCCTACCACCTAATCTAGCAAGTGTTGTGTTGTCAACAAAAAATAAGGACACTTGTCTAGCCCTTACCTATCCCACTTAACTAGTTTGCATAGCCTCCACCTATCTATTATGCATGTATTCCACATATTTTTCCTTTTTAATTTTTTGTTTTTCAAAACAAATATAGGATAAATAACAAATGTTACATTCCTTCCTTTCTTTTCTTTTTTCTTTTTTTGATTTTACCTTGCAAAAATTCATTTTATTTTAAAAAATTGAAAAGATAAAAAAAGATTGGAATTTGTATAAGAATTTTCTTTTTTCGAAATTTAATGCAAAAATATCTTAAAAAGAAAAATGATGAACCTAATTTACTGAAATAAGTAAAAATAAACACTAACTATCATTTTACAAATTTAATCAACTAAAATAAAATAAAATAAGGACAAGAATAAATAATAAAAATAAAGCTAAAATTGAATAAAAGGTGTGTACAGCTTGGCTATCTTTATCTGAATTTTGAAAAAATTCGAGACAAAGACGTAGACACAAAATACTTACCTGTAGTTATTCTGCTATGAACTGAAACCTGTAAACATAGAAAGGTTAGTGGAATAAAAATCAGAGTCTGCCATAACATCGGTCAGTGGGATAATACTTGATCCTGTCGTAAAATTGGTCAGTGGGATAAAATCCGATCATGCCATAACATCGGTCAGTGGAAAAAAATCTGATCCTGCGGTAACATCTGTCAGTGGGATAAGAACCCAATCTTGCCGTAAAATCGATCAGTGGGATAAAATCCGATCCTGCCATAACATCGGTCAGTGGGATAAAATCCAATCCTGCCGTAATCATCAGTCAGTGGGATAAGACCCGATCCTGCCGTAATATCTGTCAAAAAGGAAGGTAGAAGGGTGCGCGGCCGACGCTGAGACTCGCCAACAAGAAATTAAATTTGATTGTCAAGAAAGGGGGGTAGAAGGGGCGCGGTAGACGCTGAGACTCGCCAACAAGAAATTAAATGTGATTTATCAAGAAGGGAGGTAGAAGAGTGCGCGGAGGACGCTGAGACTCGCCAACAAAAAATTAAAATTTGTTGATTTGTCAAGAAGGAGGTAGAAGGGTGCGCGGTGGACGTTGAGACTCACCAATAAGAAATTAAATTGCCGAGAAAGGAGTGTTAGTGCATGGAAAAGTTTTTGAATACTCACTTAGAGAATCTTTACAAAAAATTTGCCCCAATTTCAACCAATTATTGTGTAACCGATCATTCGTTTTGCATTATGGTATTGTTGCTCCTCCTTAAAACTTTGATTCACACCTCTTCCTCGGTTTGAACCATGAATATTCAATTCTTGAACAACATTCCGCAATTATATAAAAATTTTGCCCCAATTTTGTTATTTGAAACACGTATAGATCTGCAAGAGAAAGAACAATCCTAATAACAAATAATGCTACCACCATTCAACTTGTTTAGCTTTCAAGAAACGTGTAAATATGAGTATTTTGATATTTTTTCCTCGATGTTACAAAATCCAATCTTGTACTGCAAACTACATCCAGACTGCCTTAGCTTCCAATGCTAACTCAACATGAAAATTTATACATATGTACTTTCAATAAACCGTGGAGATTGTTACTCCCTCCGTCCCATTGAAAGTGTTATTCTTTCCTTTTTTGGCTGTCCCAAAATGTTTGTCATGTTTCCTATTTTTAGCTACTTTATACTCTGAAATTCCCTCCATACCCTTCATTAATTATGCATAAAGAATACTATAGCTTGGCCCACAAAATGCTATGGGTCCCACAATCATTGGTTTCAAGACAAAGTGCATCTCTTTTCTCGATTGTAGGACAAAGTATACGGGCCCCACAATCATTGGTTTCAAGACAAAGTACTTCTATTCTCTTTTCTCGGTTGCAGGACAAAGTGTGAATCTTCTTTCTATAATTTTAATTAGAGATCTACAAATTAAAATTCACATCTTTTTTTATGATAAAATAAAAATTCACATTGGCACAAACGGAGTAAGAGAAGTAGCCCACACCTGTTACTCAATTAAAATAATCAAGCCAAAGAGGAAAAAAAGGCATCAGCATACAAGATTCAGCTAAAGACATTCAACCAAAATGATATCAAGGCCTTTATATGGAGTACATGCTTTACAAAAGTCACTTTACTAAAGTGAGCAAAAACATTTAGGGTGCGTTTGGTTCTACAGAATTGGAATTGAATTAGAATTAAAATTCTATAGAATTGGAATTCTATGAATTGGAATTCCAAATCATTGCAATTCTTTCGTTTGGAAAATGCATAGAATTGATATGGAATTTATTTGGAATTCCAAATTCTTTGTTTGCATGAGAGAAGAATTCATTAGGAATTAGAATTGTTTTCATGAAACATTTGCTTACATATAATTTTTCTTTTTTTTCTTTTTTCTATATAATAATTTCTTTTTTTCTTACATTTAGCTAATCTTTACTAAATATTTGAAAGAAAAAACCAATATATGCCTTTAATAATTTATTTTTTCCCACTCTCATATCAATTTCTTTGGTGAACATTTCCTTTAACATGTTTTGATCCATTATCCCTTTTTGTGAAGAAATATATCCCTGTGGCGCATGGAGGCAACATGCATCTGGCAAAGACAATTGTACACAGGAATTGTCCAATTTGTGCAACATCCAATGTCGGTCGAGGGATACACCAGAAACCATGTACCATAACCCATTCATCTATAATTTATTAACTTGCAAGTTCGTTAGTCATAACACCTACAAGTTCCAAGTCTCCATTTCACTCCCCTAACAATACAACCGAATGAAAATGCCGAAGGCCAGCATAAAAATTTGGAAGCAAAATTTAAATGCCAACACAAGTATCATTTTCTGACTTGCATGTCCAATCAGACTCGACAAATAACACTTCTTAACCAATCTCTAGTATGATGTGAAATGAGCTCAACAAGCATCTGGATAGCATGAAAAAAACAAAAAAAAAAAAACAGCAACATTGATCACCACATAGGTTCATGCAGCTCAAGGACAAGTCCTTCACCGGTATCTCAAAGTCGATGGATTCCTTCCATAGTAACTGTGGAATGTCTAATGCAGGTTGCTGAATTGCAAGCTCAGAGATGGATCTTGCTCGCTCTGTTTCACCCAAAAATCTTTCCTATTCGGCATAGCTGTTCTACGCATATCAATTCCCAGGTGACGCATATCAATTCTGAGGTGACCACTCCAGATTCAGCAGCCACTGCATTATAGAACTAAAAGTGAGAGGCAAATAGGCACCTGAAAAATCCATACATATGTTAAATGAAGAACTTATGCTGACTTATCTGGACGGAATCTTTTTGCAAAAGTAATTTGGAGATGTTGCTGAGATCATCACTTATGTGCACAAAATTGTTTGGAGATGTCCTAAATTTATTCTAGTGACTTAAAGCTTCGGCTGGTAAGGATTTTCCAGCACACTGCAACAAAAGAAAGAAACAGAAAAGTCCCGACAAAGCTTTCTTTCTAAAAACAAGACTAATTGGCTACGAGAAACATCAGAATCCTTCTAAAGCCTTCTATGAGTCTCATCAAAAGGAAAGATTTGATGAGACTTCAATATAATTTAACTCACAAGACAGGAGTAGCGAAAGGAGGAGAAAAATAAGCGAAGTATGTAAATAGGGAGAGTTAAAGACGCTTACCAAGCAGCTCTTTCGCCTTTTTGTTGGGAATCTGGGAAGAAACCAGGAAGTTTCTGCAGCTTCAAGATGAACTGAGGTGCCCAGAAATGCCTACGGAGGCCCAGATAAAAACTGCAAAAGAAAAAAGGCGGTCACAGATCTTATGGCAGTAGAACTCGGATAGAAGTGCCCCAACAAAAAATTTGCAATTACGACTTTCAATCTCCAACCGAATTCGATCCCAAACACAAACTTCTAAAACATACAAAAATATGCGAACGACTTCCCGATTCCGATCTTAGTTCAGAACTGATATGACGGATGAAATGAAAGCTTGAATACTTAAATCTAATCGATTCAAACGAAAATAACAACGGATTCAGAGGTCCGTAGATTATACGTATACAGATACATGACTAACCCGTTTGAGCGGAGGCTGGAATGGTTATGGTGAACAGTATCGAGGCCTGAAATGATGACTTGGAGAGATCTAGGCTTGTTTGCTTTGCTGGGTGCAATTTGGTTCGGCAATTCTCGATCCCTCTGGGTGTCTCACAAGCATTATCCTTCCTGGGTGTCTCACAAGCCCTAAATGTGTCTGAAATTTGGGGTGGACAGTGGCGAGAGTGGCGAAGGATGGAGGAAGTGGCCAGAGAAATGGAAGGCAGGGGGGAGACGGTGGTGGGAAAGGTAAGGTATTAGGATTGCAGGTGGAAGTGATGGTGGAGAGCAGAGCCCTAGCGGCTGAGGAAAATGGTGAGTTAGACGGGAAGAAAGGGGTGTCAATATCTTTTGACCCGATTTTAATTTTTGACCCATACTAGATCCGCGCGTGGACCCGTTTAGTTGTGGAATTGGAATTGGAATTCTTTGGTTCAGCCAAAGAATTGGAACCATGGAATTCGATCGATTTAGAATTGTAATTCAATTCTAATTCTATAGGAAAGATAGTACCCAAACACAAGAATTGAAATTGGAGCTCCAATTCCAATTCTACACTCCAATTCTACAGGGAACCAAACGTACCCTTAATTTACAAATTGGTAAGCACTTTTACTACTCCAATCTTTGCACAATATCAAGTTCAAAAAGTTTGAATTTTTAGACTTTAAGTACCTGCAAGTAAGATGAGAAAGAACTTGAGTTAGTCAAGACAGCAAATAAAGATGCAGATAATTGAGAATATCAAAAGAATCATTCTAAAAAATAATAAAAATATGAATTGCCATATCCAATAACTCAACTTATACTTCTAATAAGTAAACAACCATAGATACACATTAAGTAAACAAGAATAACTTACCAATTTCCATAGATACGCATCTTTATGAATTGCCATATCAACATTCCATAGATACGCATTAAGTAAACAAGAATAACTGATCAAAAGAAAGATTGAGTCCTTTTTTACATTTTGCAAAATCCAAGCATTTATACTGTCGAGTACCAATAAATAAGAAGATAAAGAATATAGGTAAGTGTAAACTACCATAAATATAAGATGCAAAATCCAACCACTTGTACTGCCATTTACTTGTAAAAACCTGATTGGTATACTTCAGTACCTATATAAAGAAGAAAAAAAAACAAAAGTTAGTGTAAACAACCATAAACAAAGAAGTAGGGACCATAAACTGTAAAGCACAAACTAGTTTTGCATATAAATGAACCTATCCAATGAAACCATCTTCATGCTTGTATATGACTTTGAACTTGGTCATAGATGACAAAAAAACCATCTAAATGAAATCATAGGTGACAAAAATAATGTTCGGGCTCTTATACTCTTTCCCCCTTAAAAGAATTTCGTTCTCGAAATTTTAACTTGTGCTTATAAGACAAAGTTTTTCCCCGACTCCCAAGTAGCTTTCTTTCATCCCAGATGTTTCTGCAAAAGTTTACCTAGGGAATAGTCTTACGAACGTAATGGTTAAACTATTGTGCTAAGGAAGGTCAGAGAAGGTTTAAAATATTCACGGGGATATAAATTTGGAACTCGATGAAAGAAGAACGTAACTACGAAATTTGTTTGCTACACTTACTAAATTTTGGAATCGTACAACTATGCGTTGGCAACTAGTCCACTATGTAAATCTCCTATCATGCCTACAATTGAATCACTTTGCATGTACTACCCTTTCTAATCGAGGTTCCTTCATTACGAACTACAAAGGATGAATCCTCGCTTAAATCCAAGAATAGTAATGCATAGCACACATATAATCAGATACTTATAAGGATTTAACCTCAAACAAATACAAACATTGACTATTATTAGGGAGACCATTAGGTGCCAAGTCACGTGTTCAACAAGTAGATACATCCCACTCCTTAAAGCATTCACGATATACCTTCAAGGATATAATTTGTTCACTTCGACTACTACAGCAAATGAAGCAAAGTAATTAGGATACCTAGGTTCTGATACCACCTGTGAAGACCCCACCTACTCCTAGGGCGTACCCCAGAGTTTAGTGGATCGTCTGCCTACCTCTCATCAGAACTCACTCAAATCTATCGGAAATATGACGACCTCACCTCACCCTAGGGCGAACCTAAGGGTTTGGCGGACCGCTTACCCAACTCTCGTCGGGACTCACTCACTAGCATTTTTGAAAATGGTAAGGTTCTCAAATCAACCATAATTCAACTTCATTTACAAGCCAAAAGTGAAACGTAGCTTTACATAGCCAAATATCCCAATTATATTAACTTCATAAAAGTACAAGTACAAGGAACTTATACACACTAGATCACGCTTAGTTGCTCCAGACCTCCACTTCCTGTAAGGAAAACAAAAACTAAAGGAATGAGTTAAAAGCCCAGTGAGGTTCCTAAACAAGCAATCAGGTAGGGAAACCATGGAAACATTGCATTTAACAGTTTGAACACTTTGCACAGTAATATACAGTCATTCAAGAAATAAACATTCAATCATTCGGAGGATACGTGCTCACTTGGAGCCATTAATTCAAGTCATTCATTCATTCATTCGCCAACCATTTTCCTTATCCCTCCGACACTAGAAAACATTTGCAAGTGAAAACTCCTTCAATGCTCTTGTCATTCATTCATTGATATCATTGCATTGAATTCACTGACCAATACTCCACCAGATTTCGTGGTAATATTCGAGTATACCAAATATTGTCCCAGGGTCACCCGCAGCCTGACCGAATCCGCTTCTGACTTGAGTCGACTGGCAACGAAGGGCAAGGGCCCAATTTAGCCAAAAGGCTTACATTCATGCACAAGTAGCATTCAATCATTGAAAATTCACTTTTGCTTGGGTCGAGTGCGATAAAGTACACACTCGCCCGTCGAAAATCCATTTAGCAATCATTGGAAGGCATTTAACATTCCAGCAACATTCACAACATTTCACATAGTCATTTAAAGCCTACACATGCAAGGAACACTCACCTTTGAAAGTAGACCAAAGCTAAACGTTCGACTCCGGGTCGTGCTCGTTCCCACCGTTAAATTCTAAAAGTAACTAAGACAAGATGTCATAGTCCGATCATTCAAAACTTAGGTTAATAAGATGCTCACTTTAGCCTTAATCATGAGCCATATTCCTATCTAAAATCGGTCCCTTAAAACACAAAATTCAAAGACAATTTGAAAACCAATCGAAGAATGTCCAAGTGCATTTTAGGGCCATGAAGTACACTTGTTTAAGACCAAAAAATCATCAAAAATCACACCAATTAAGGTTTAAGACCTAGAAAAGTTTTCTCAAAGTTTTCCAAATTCCACTCAATTCATTTGACAAAATTTTTCAACTTTGGCGACATTCTTTGAAAAAGTATAACTTGAGTTCCGTAAGTCAAAAAATCACAAAACTTACATCATTCGAAAATAGATTCAAAGTACTAATAGACTTTAGAAGACATATTCATGAAATTCAACTCATAGGTTAGTCAAATTTTCAGTCCAAAATCACTGCTGTCTCATGTGCAAAACAGAATAGTTATGGTTTTTCAAGAGACTTTGTAAATTTTCTGGTAATTATAGGAGATGAACCAACCCCTGATTTTTCCACAATTAAAGAGCTATGAGTCTAGTTTCAAATGCAACAAACAGAATTCAATTTGAATTTTTCTACACCAAGATATGATAGATTTCCCAAGACTGCTCAAAATTTCCTGCGAAAAAAATTTTTAGCAGCACTTCCCCTTATTTTTCCTAATTTTCAGCCATTTTCAATGCTTTATTCTCACCACAAAACAGCCTCAAATCAAGCATATACATCCCAGGCCACCAACTCACTAAATCAAACATATATATAGCATATAGCCATCACATACTCAAGTTAGAGAAATTAAATCATAGGCTGGAATTTCACATCTAAAGTTGGAATATCCTATTTTGAAGCTAAAATTTTATACCAAAGCTACAAATCTTCATATCCAAACTTTCATATCCAAATCAAAGCTAGAAACTCCCAATTCATGGTTGAAAAATATAAATAAAAGCTGAAAAATTCCTATAACATCACAAATCCATAAAACCAACCACAAAACTTCCATATTCAAGTCATATGCCCAATAAATTGCAAGAATGGAAAGAGAAGCAAGTTCCTTAGCTTCATACCGTCAAACCTCCAAGCAAAAATATAAAACAAGGGTTTTCTTTCTCAAGTAACTCCACCAAAAGCTTCCCTTTAAGCTCAACTCAAGAGTAATCGGTGTGGTTTAGGGTTGGTGTTTGGATTTTTCACAAATCAAGCAAGGAAATCAAGATGGAACTCGAAAGTTTTTTCTCTCTTCTTTTCTCTCTCAATTCATCCATGAGGAAGGAGAAATGAAGGAAATTTTTGGTCAATTGCAAGATAAAGACTAAAGGAAGTCTTAGTCAAAGAAAGCTTCATACGTTGACACTTGTCATCTCTTGGTTCCATTCCTATCTCTCTGTATTTCTTAGCCTCTAATTGCTAGTTTATGCTCCTCTAATATACTCAACACTTCTAATCATATACTCCCTATAGTATCACACTTGTTCTCATTCACCAAATATAATACACACATCTCACTAGTCGGTCAAACTACCATAATACTTTACGAAACTTAGCATGCATCAAAATTATAAAAGGGAAAATAGAAAAATCTTAACTTAACCTTTAAAATTACCGTCAAATTAAGACTAGCAAATAAGCAAGTAAAGTAAACTAAAAGGAAATAAAAATTAGTTTTTCAAAAATAGAAGAAAGTTTAAAAATAATTTTCGGGTCCTCATACTCTCTTCCCCTTAAGAAAATTTCGTTCTCGAAATTTTTACCTTCCATCACTTCAGACGACTCTGGAGCCCGTTGCTTGTCTATGGCATATACTCATGCTGGCACTGTTGGTTTGTTTCCTCTTTCTTTAGCTTGCTTAGGGGTGGTTCTATCCACTTGTTGAGCATTATTCCCTCGTCGCTGATTCCTCGGACATTTGTTAATTTAATGGTTAGCACTCCCGCAAATCAAGCATTTTCGTCCTTTCTTCCAGCATTCATTCTCAGTGTGATTTGTCTTCCCACAGTATCTACAAACCAAACGAGAAACCACCGTTCGGCTTTCTTGAGGGATTTCCTCTTGTTACCTTTTTTATACTTGAACTACTCTTGAAGAAGCTCCTTCTAATTGTCCTAATGTCCATGGTAGGTAGTGCGGAAAGTCCGCTCTTCTTACTTTGGAGGGCGTTACATTTTCCTTAGATTCTTTAGGTGTACTAATAGGCGTACTCATTTTTCTCGCATGAAAAACCTTTACTTGCGCTCTCGCAATTTTAATTCTTTGAGCTTTTTCAAGAGCTTTTGTGAATGTATTAATTTGCGCAGCTGCCAAAGCCTCTTGCATTTTCACATTTAACCCCTGTACAAATCACATCACCTTCCTTTGCTACGTAGCTACCAATTCAGGAGCAAATTTGGACAATTTAGTGAATTGTGTTTCATATTCAGCTACACTTAGGGTTCCCTGACGTAATCTAATAAAATCATCATCTCTCTTCTCTCGGACTAGAGGTAGGAAGTATTTCTCATTAAATTCTCTCATAAAATTTATCCAAGTCCATGCTGTCTGTTATCTTTCTCATTTTGCCCTAATAACATTCCACCACGCCCTGACCAGTCCCTCAAACTGAAAGACGACAAATGCCACTTGTCTTTCCTCCGAATAATTCAAGGCGGTAAAATTATTAACCATAGCCTCCAACCAATGCTCAGCCGTCTCTGGATCGGACCCTCCAAGAAATTTTGATGGAGAAAATTTTTGGAAACGCTCTAGGGTCCCTAAGTTGGTTAACAGGTGCCTGACCCTGTTGTTCCATTAGTCGTGCCAAAATATTAGTCATTCGTTATATGGCCATCGCTACCTAATCCCCTATTTCAGCCCTTGGTTCCTGTTGCTGCTCTGCCGCCACATCTCTTGTTTCTCTTGGTTCTTATACTTGCCTACTTCCACGTCCACGGCTAGCCCCACGTCCCCGACTAACCCCTCGTCCTTGATTTCGTCTACCCTCCATACCCTTCTCACTCTCTTTTTTTTCCAAAGGTTATGTAGTACATAAACAAAATCAATCGACTATAGCAGCAAAAGAAAGACATTTTTAAATCACACAGTCAAAGATATGAAAATGCACTTAATACATTTATTGCATTTCAAGTTCATTCATTAAGTTTCAAAGATACTTTACATATCAACTTGATCAAAACCAAGTGACGAAAACAAAGAAGATACTATACACATTAGCATTGACACGTCACTAGCAGCATACATACAGTGATAGAACAAGAAATGGTTTGTCATCCCAGTTACCTACACCCACGTCCTGCATTCTCGAGTCTCTAACCTAGGTCATTATCGAACCAACTAATTCTACTTCTCCCTCGGTTGCAGGTTGCCCTAACTTAGGTTCAAGATTAAATTTATTAGGGCCTGCATACCCTTGACCTCCCTTGGCTACGTTCACTTGTACTACCTCATCCACAAGCATCTCAAATTAGTCAAAGTACAACCCGCTTCAATTGCAGGTACAAATTCAAATACATCATTAGTAATGCCAATCCAAGGTAATAATCTATTCTTTCGATCCAGAAACAATTCATATAAGCATGACCTAATCGCATCTTCCACACTTACCTCAATTTCATTCGTAACCGTCATAAAAGTATCAATTCTTTGGTACTAGGGTACAAGAATCAAAAAATAGGATAATTCACAATTCAAGCCGGCCGGTTCCAAG
Organism: Coffea eugenioides; assembly: GCF_003713205.1. NCBI lineage: Eukaryota > Viridiplantae > Streptophyta > Magnoliopsida > Gentianales > Rubiaceae > Coffea > Coffea eugenioides. Next base: position 37,654,408 of record NC_040043.1, read on the forward strand.
AGTAAATCACCTATATTAGAGATTCCTACCTGACATACATATCTATCTTCTCCAAGTATCATGATACGAGTTTTACGCCCATAACATTCATGATTCACAGCTTATGCTCTAGAATAGTACTAAATCCTTTACTCATTCACATAATAGGGACCATAACACCACTTGGCCCAAGTTCACCCCACGCAGAGACCACACGAAGTGGCTCTGATACCACCTGTGACAACCCCACCTCTCCGTAGGGCGAATCCAAGGGTTTGGCGGACCGCCTACCTAACTCTTACCAGGACTCACTCACTAGCATTCTCGAAAATGGTAAGGTTCTCAAATCAACCATAATTCAACTTCATTTACAAGTCAAAAGTGAAATGTAACTTTACATTGACAAATATTCCAATTGTATTAAATCCATAAAAGTACAAGTACAAGGAACTTATACACACTAGATCACGCTTAGTTGCTCCAAACCTCCACTTCTTGTAAGGAAAACAAAAACTAAAGGAATGAGCTAAAAACCCAGTGAGGTTCCTAAACAAGCAATCAGGTAGGGAAATCATGGAAACATTGCATTTAACAGTTTGAACACTTTGCACAGTAATATCCAGTCATTCAAGAAATAAACATTCAATCATTGGGAGGATACGTGCTCACTTGGAGCCATTCATTCAAGTCATTCATTCATTCATTCGCCAACCATTTTTCCTATTCTTCCGACATTAGAAAATATTTGCAAGTGAAAACTCCTTCAATGTTCTTGTCATTCATTCATTGATATCATTGCATTGAATTCACTGACCAGTACTCCACCAGATTTCGTGGTAATACTCGAGTATACCAAACATTGTCCCAGGGTCACCAGCCGCCCGACCAAATCCGCTTCTGGCTCAAGTCGACTGGCAACGAAAGGCAAGAGCCCAGTTCAGCCAAAAGGTTTACATTCATGCACAAGTAGTATTCAATCATTGAAAATTCACTTTTGCTTGGGTCGAGTGCGATAAAGTACACACTCGTCCATCAAAAATCTATTTAGCAATCATTGGAAAGCATTTAACATTCCAGCAACATTCACAATATTTCACATAGTCATTTAAAGCCTAAACATGCAAGGAACACTTACCTTTTAAAGTAGACCAAAGCTAAAAGTTCGACTCCGGGTCGTGTTCGTTCCCACCGTTAAACCCTAAAAGTAACCAAGACAAGATGTCATGGTCTGATCATTCAAAATTTAGGTTAATAAGATACTCACTTTAGCCTTAAACATGAGGCATACGCCTATCTAAAATTGGCCCCTCAAAACACAAAACTCAAAGACAACTTGAAAACTAATCGAAGAATGTCCAAGTGCATTTTAGGACTATGAAATACACTTGTTTAAGGCCACAAAACCATCCAAAATCACATCAATTAAGGTTTAAGACCTAGAAAAGTTTTCTCAAAGTTTTTCAAGTTCCACTCAATTCATTTGACAAAATTTTCCAGCTTTGATGACATGTTTTGAAAAAGTATAACTTGAGTTTCGTAGGTCGAAAAATCACAAAACTTACACATTAGAAAATAGATTCAAAGTACTAATAGACTTTAGAAGACATCTTCATAAAATTCAACTCATAGATTAGTCAAATTTTCAGTCCAAAATCACTACTGTCTCATGTGCAAAACAGAACAGTCATGATTTTTCAAGAAGCTTTGTAAATTTACTGATATTTATAGGAGATGAACCAACCCCTGATTTTTTCACAGTTAAAAGAGTTATGAGTCTAGTTTCAAATGCAATAAACGGAACTCAATTTGAATTTTTCTACAGTAAGATATAACAGATTTTCCAAAACTGCTCAAAGTTTCCTGCAGGAAAAATTTTCAGCAGCATTTCCCCTTATTTTCCCTAATTTCCAACCATTTTCAAGGCTTCATTCTCACCACAAAACAGTCTCAAATCACGCATATACATACCAGGCCACCAACTCACTAAATCAAGCATATACATAGCATATAGCCATCACATACTCAAGTTGGAGAAATTAAACCCTAGGCTGGAATTTCACATCCAAAGCTAGAATATCCTATTTTGAAGTTAAAATTTCATACCAAAGCTACAAATCTTCATATCCAAACTTTCACATCCAAATCAAAACTAGAAACTCCCAATTCATGGCTGGAAAATATAAATAAAAGCTGAAAAATTCCTACAACATCACAAATCCATGAAACCAGCCACAAAACTTCCATATTCAAGTCATATGCCCAAAAAATTGCAAGAATAGAAAGAGAAGCAAGTTCCTTAGCTTCATACCTTCAAACTCCAAGGAAAAAATACAAAACAAGGGCTTTCTTTCTCAAGTAACTCCACCAAAAGCTTCCTTCCAAGCTCAACTCAAGAGTAATCGGTGTGGTTTAGGGTTGGTGTTTGGATTTTTCACAAATCAAGCAAGGAAATCAAGATGAAATTTGAAAGTTTTTTCTCTCTTCTTTTCTCTCTCAATTCATTCATGAGGAAGAAGAAATGAAGGAAATTTTTGGTCAATTGCAAGATAAAGACTAAAGGAAGTCTTAGTCAAAGAAAGCTTCCTACGTTGACACTTGTCGTCTCTAGGTTCCATTCCTGTCTCTCTATATTTCTTAGCCTCTAATTGCTAGTTTATGCTCCTCTAATATACTCAACACTTCTAATCACACTCCCTATAGTACCACATTTGTTCTCATTCACCAAATATAATACACACATCTCACTAGTCGGTCAAACTACCATAATACTTTACGAAACTTAGCATGCATCAAAATTATAAAAGGAAAAATAGAAAAATCTTAACTTAACCTTTAAAATTACCATCAAATTAAGACTAGCAAATAAGCAAGTAAAGTAAACTAAAAGGAAATAAAAATTAGTTTTTCAAAAACAGGGGAAAGTTTAAAAATAATTTTCGGGTCCTCATAGGAAACATGTATGATAACTTCACGAACAAGAGAAGCAGCAGTTTCAAACTAAATACATATATACACATTTGATTTCTTCGAATATCCATACAGATCCAAAATGTAACAAAAGATTCAAACTCTAACTGAGTTCCTAACCCTAGATGAGCACTAGTGCTATTACAAATATAAGAATCAAAAGATCTAGATATAATCCAGCCTATCCCAAATACACGCCCTTGCTCTCGCCCCATGTAAGGAAAACAAACTAACAAGGTGAGCCAAAACTCAGTGAGATTTCAAATATCATGCAAATCAAGTAGCAATTTTAGAGCAAGTAAGAAAATAGTAATTAAGCAAATCAATAACAGGCAAACAAGGGCAAGTAGCACTTTCAAATGGAATGATACATTTCTCTTGCATTGGCCGCTTGTCTTGCAACCATTGGCACTCCGTCAACCTTGAAATACAATATCAAGATCCAATAGAATACCACTTCACCCCAGTCTTCGTTCACCAATCATCCCTCTTTACCGAGTTCGCACTCCAATCAAGTAACAAGTGGATAATATTTGAGTATACCAGTGCCAGTAGCAAGATACAAGACCCATGGTTCGTCAGTCACCTCGACCAAACCCTTACTAGCTCGATTTGACCAACTAGCCGACGGGATTTGGGATTCCAAACATATCATATAGCCAGTGAAACAACATGTCCAACTGATGTTCAAGTCAAGCACACGTATCTCATTTCATATGTAAACAATGTCAAATTAGGACAAATGTGATAAAGTACACACTCACCCTACCAGATTCAAGACACACGAGCATAAGCAAGCAAAATTTCACTTCAATCAAGGAGCAAGTAATAATATGCAATTGAAATACTCACCAATGGTTCACTACTTGTCAATGTCAAGCTCAGACCCTACACCCTGGTTACTCTCGAAATCTGCGAGTGAATATCATATAGCAAGATGCAATCAAACAAGGTTTCAAAATGCCCAACTTTTCTCATCAATATCAAAGAGAAATTCATGTAAATGTAACTCATAAGGTTTAGCAAAACATATGTGAGGTATGCATACGAATTTGGAAAAAAAGCGATTAAAATTTTCAATTTTGAAACTGGATACAAGCTACTAGAAAACATGTTTGAAGTAACTATTATTTCGCTCCTTGTAAAATGCATGATTTTGACAAAAATCCAGCTTATGCATCACAATCAAGGTGGATTCAAACAACTTTAAGCAAAGTAAGTCCAAACCGTCCTAAATTCGCACCTTCACCCTCACTCTCACTCACTTACACAATAAGAGAGAGAATCCAGCAGCATCTCCTCTAATTTCTTCAAGATTACCCTCCAATTTCAATTCTAGTTTCATAGCAAATTAATCTCAATTAAGGCCACATATTATAGGGGACAAGTGGCACATGTTCTAAGCCACAAGAGCTAACCAAATTAATCATATACATAGTACATAAACAACTATATCAGACCTGGAAATGTTTAACGCTAAGTTGAAAATTGCAAACTAAGTTGGAAAATTCTATAGCAAAACTAAAGCTGAAAATTCCCATGTCAAGACTAAAAAAAGCAAAGCAAAACTGAAATTGGCATCACAAGGCTGAAAATACCATAACTAAGCTAGAAATTGACCACTAAAGTTAGAAAAATCATATAGCGAAGCTAGAAGTGCATATTCAAATTAGAAATCTTCGTATCAAAACTCACAAGTCCATATCAGGACTAGAAATTCTCATCTTAAGGCTGGAAAAATACAAATCAAAGTTGAAAAATTCAACCAATTTCATAAAACCATGAAATCTTCCATAAAACTTTCATAATCAAGTCATATATCCATTAAATTGCAAGATAAGAGAGATAAGGGAAGTTTCTTAACATGATACCTTCAAACCCTAAGGAGAAAATGCAAAACAAAGGTTTTCTTTCTCAAATCACTCCACCACAAGTTTACTTACTCCCTTGTTGCAACTTTTTCGAATTAGATTTATGTTTCTTGTTGATTTCCTCACTAAATCAAGCCAAAATCAAGATGAAAATTGAAATTATTTTCTCTCCTTTTTCCTCTCTAGAGTTTGGCCAAAATAGAAGAAACGTGGAAGGAATTTTGGTGAAAAATTTCAAGATTAAAATTAGAAGAAGTTTTGGTTAAAGTGGCCTAGAGGTGCGACACTTGGCGGCATAGGATTTCATTTCTATCTCTTTGTCTCTCTTAGTATTTAATTGTTAGTTTATGTTCCTCTAATACACTCTTAACATTTCTAATCATATAATCCCTTTAACACCATACTGTTCTTATCCACTAAATTTATTACACGTCTCACCAATTAATCACACTACCATGATGTACTACAAAACTTAACATGCACCAAATTATAAAAGAAAAGATAAAACTCTTGATTCAATCGTTAAACTATTTAAGAAATTAAAGCAAGAAAAAGTAGTCTAAAGAAAATATAAATTAACATATTCAAAAATAAGGAAAATTATAAGAAGAATATAAAATAATTTTCAAATCCTCATACTCTCTCCCCCTTAAAAGAATTTCGACCTTGAAATTCATACATTTACTCGCAAATAACTTAGGATATTTCTCTTGCATATCTATCTCTAACTCTCAGGTTGCCTCCTCTACCTCATGATGTTTCCACAAAACTTTGACCAGCGAAATTTACTTATTCCTCAAGTCTTTCACCTTTCGATATAGAAGCCGAATAGGTCGCCCTCATAGGTTAAAGACTCGTTAAGTTCAATATCATCTGGTTGCAGTCTATGAGTCGAGTCTGGGTGATATTTCTTAAGCAAAGACACGTGAAAGACATTGTGAATTTAGGACAAACTTGCTGGTAACTCCAATCGATATGCCACATTTCCTACCCATTAGAGTATATTGAAGGGTCCTATGTATCTTGGTTGTAGTTTCTTTCTTTTTTTCGCCTTGAACCTTCCTTTCAATGGAATGACCTTAAGAAATATTCTCTCCAATTTTAAAATTCAAATCTTTTCTCCGATGGTCAGCATAATTCTTTTGTCGACTCTGGGTCGTTTGAAGCCTCTGACGAATTATCTTTACCTTTTTGTATGTTTCTTCAACCCATGGTATTGTTGTCGGGTCTATAACTTTTCTCACCCTACTTTATCCCAGTGAATAGGTGAATGACACCTTCGTCCATAGAGCACCTCATATAGTACCATTTGGATAGAAGCGTGATAACTATTGTTATAAGCAAATTCCACTAATGTCATATATTGGCCCCAATTTCGTCCAAAATTCATGATACATGATCTTAGTATATTTTCAAGGGTTTGAATGGTTATCTCCGACTATCTATCTGTATTGAGGATGATAGGCTGTACTAAAATTTAACTTAGTGTCCAAAGTCTCTTGTAACTTTTGCCAGAATCGGGATACAAATGAGGATCTGTATCAGACACTATACTCACTGGTACCCTGTGCAATCTCATAATCTCATTCACATAGAATTTGGCAAGTTTCTCTAAAGAATACTTCATATTAATTGGCAAGAAATGTGCCGATTTAATCAATTGGTCCACTATCACCCAAACGGCGTCATGACCTCCTTGAGTTCACGACAAACCTGACACAAAATCCATTATAATGTGTTCCCACTTCTACTCAGGTATTTTCAGAGGTTGTAGTAATTCTGACAGTTTTGTATGCTTGACTTTTACTTATTGGCAAGTAAGATATTTTTTGACAAATTGGGCAATTTCTGATTTCATATAATCCCACCAATATAGTCCTTTGAGATCTTAGTATATCTTACCACTGCCAGAATGTGCACTGTATACCTAGATCGATGAGTCTCCTCTAAGATTTCCTTTTTAATTCTTCATTCTTAGGTACCACAATTCAATTTCGAAACCTTAAAATTCAATCAGGATCTAGATTGAAATTGGGTAGTTTCCCTTTTTGTACCTTCTCTAGTCACCTTTGAACCACTGATTCTTTCTTTTGAGTCTCTTTAATAAGGTCCAATAATGTCGACTTCACCATAATATTTTATTCGAGGCGTAGATTCCATTCACTAACATCCTCTAACAGGTTCCATTCTTTTATCATTAACCCTACTAGTTATGCTTTTCGACTTAAAGCATTTGCCACTATGTTGGTTTTTTCAGGATGGTAATTAATAGTGCAGTCATAATCCTCCAAAAACTCCATCCACTGTCTCAGATTCAATTCCTTTTGGGAGAATAAATATTTAAAACTTTTATGGTCCGTATACACCTCAAAAATCATTCCATATAAGTAATATGGGCATTTCTTCAAAACAAACACAACAACTGCGAGTTCTAAATCATTGGTCGGATAATTTTATTCATGAGGTTTTAACTTTCGAGAGGCATAGGTAATTACGTTCCTATTTTGCATTAAAACACACCCCAAATCTTCTCTCGAAACATCTGTATATATCATATAACTATCCTTTCCATTTGACAAAACTAACTCCGATGCCATGGTTAATCATTTTTTAAACTCTTGAAAACTAGTTTCATATTTAGTATCCCAAATAAATTTACCCTGCTTCTTTGTCAAATTCGTTAGAGGCCTTGCAATTTTTGAGAAATCTTTTATAAATCGATGGTAATACCCTGCTAGACTCAGGAAACTATGAATTTCAGTAGGATTCTCCGACTGTTTTCACTTGAAAACGACTTCTACTTTAACTCGATCCATAGTGAGTCCGTCTTTTGAGATTATATGGTCTAAAAATGATACTTTCTCTAACCAAAACATACACTTGCTAAATTTGGTGAATAGTTGATAATTTTTTAGAGTTTGTAGTACTATTCTCAAATGTCGCTCATGCTCCTCCATAATCTTTGAATATACCAAAATATCATCAATGAATACCAGTACGAATTGGTCCAAATAGGGTTTAAACACCCAATACATATGACGACTGGAAAAATTCGTTCATATTTTCTTAAAATTTCCTCTTATTTTGATTAAATTACTTTATAATATATTTACTACTCATTTACTCCCTCAATATTTGTAAGAAATAATAGAATTAAGAGTTTTACCTTAGTTTTATAGTTCGGGTAAATTAGAATTTTTACGTCTTTTGGTAGTGCGATTAATTGTGGAGAGTGTACTAAATTTGGTGGTTAAAAGTGAGTTTTAGATAAGAGAAAGTGTGTGATTAGAAGTGATAATAATAAGTTAGTGAATCATAAGTCAAAACACTAGTACGCGCGAGTTAGGATGTGCACCGGTTATTATCGATTGAATACACCACTTGAACACTATTTTATTACCTTAATATCCTTGCTTTTATTTCAGCTAATTAACCATAAAATATTCCTTAAACCAGCCACAATCTTTGACCAAAGAAAAGAGGAAAAAAGAAAAATTTTGACCAACCAGTTTC